>NW_026720080.1:0-10566 GCF_029784015.1 Lycium ferocissimum
TTCAAAATCTTTCATTATGTACTTATGTTATGCTTTGAGGGCCCAATATGATTATGAGTGTCACGAAAGTCAGCGGGTTCGCTCGGCCCTAGGTAAGGGTCGGGTGCCCATCACACCCTATCGGTTTTAGGGTGTGACAGTTGAACTAAAGATCTACTCCGATACCGGTTGTAAGAGAAGAGAGACGAAGACAAAGTAAAACATAAGGATCGATGAAGCCACGCTAAGGTATGGTGGCGGAACAATAACAGGGAGGAGATGATTTGAGAAGTTGAAGAGAAGGTGAAGTAAAAATATGGCTGGTAGATGAGACTGCATACTATAGTAATAAAGGAACCCCCCCCCCCCCCCCGAGATCCTTATAAGACCGTATGAGACTAGTTTAACATTCGAGGACGAATGTTCTAAAGGGGGGAAGGATGTTATATCCCGTATTTTGTGCATTGGGATAATCCGAGCTAACCACGATAAGTTAAGGTCAAGACTATTCCGGGATACGAGGTTGAGACTTTTAACCTTCGATTTTGTTTTAAGGCACAAAGTCGCTTATGATTTTATTGGCATGGAATATTAAGAAAAATTTAGGGTTAAAAGTGAATTAATGGAAGTTAATAATTCATCACTAAAGGGCCATGTGGCCGTGTGAATTAAGGTGGGTTCCCACCCATGGCTTGGCTAATTTTAATTGATCCAACCCATGTGTGGGCCATGGACACATGGATGAGTTATATAAGCTTGTATAAGATGACTAATTAGTCATATTTTTCATCATCTTCACCCTTAAGAAAGTTGTAGAAACTTGGAGAAAAACAAGAAGGCCATTCGGCCATAGCAAGGAAAATCAAGGTCCAAAAATCCTCTTCAAAAAAATATTTTCTTCTAGCAATTCCAACCATTGAAGGGTCCTTGTTAACGTGGAGTTCTTGTTGGAACAAACAAACCACTCGTTTTCATCATTAGCAACCCTAACCAACTTGTGGAGTCAAGTGATAAAGGTAAGGTTTAATCCTCTTTTTCACGTGTTATGGATGATTTGTACATGTTGTAGTGTGTAGAAATGCATGATATTCATGAAATCTTGCAAGTTGATGTTGAGCCGTGTGGGTGGGCTTGGCCGTGTATATGTGTTGTGTTGTGTAGAAGTGAAGAACTAATTTTATGTGGTATTTTGGTTGTTGTTGTCATGGATTCTATGATGATAATGCAAGTCTAATGATTCAAGTTGAAGTTGAAATCGTTATTGGGCTGTTTTTGAAGCTAATGTAATCCTAATATAGTTTCTTGTATTTATGAGAATAATGTTGTTGAAGGGTGGATTGTTGGTGTAATTCATGAATTTGGGAGAGAGGAATGTGTTGTTGTGGTTGTTCTCGGGTTTGGGAGGATTTCGGGTGACATTGTATTTTGGTGGGGTTGTTTGGAATATTGTGCGGATTGTTTGAAGTGTTCTTGAATCTTGTTTGAATGGTTTTGGATTAGTAATTGAACGTGTGAGCAATGGCGTTGGTTTAATTGTATGTAGTTGAATTGATGTAAATGGAATGTGTCAAAGTATGTAGAAAAGAGTTACTAACGTTAGAATGCGTTTTGAATCGATTAATGGATGTTGTTAGAATGATTGTTGGTATTGTTGTTGATGATTTGGCCGAGTTGAATTCTCGGGGTTGTTGAATTTATAGGGAAAATGCTGCCCAAATTTCTGTAGATAAAGTGCAAGTTTGGAATGGAATCCCTAAGTATTTATAGCTAATGTTTGGTATATAATGACGTTGTTGTAGATCTTGGGAAGCCCGAGACTTAAGTTTGGATTAGCTTAGGAAGCGGACGAGGTATGTAAAGCTTATCCTTTCCTTCTTTTGGCATGTCTTAGACGTAAGTAAGATATGACATGATATGTGCCTTGGGGGTAACTCCATTCTTCAGTTCCGAGCATGTTTACGATTCTTATTCTCTTCTTGATATTGGCATCCTTAATGTGGTCGGACTATGGTCCTTAAGTCTTATGTATGCTTGGATTTCAAATGTTGCATAAAGAATTTTTGTTCGTAAAGTATTCTATATCTAAAAATGACCGTAACTTTCATAGACAGAATCGGATTGCTTCGATACGCCCGTAGAAAGTTCTATAGCGTATAGTGTCCCTAACTTTCATGTATGGTCCCGGATTGCTATGAGCTGTTCGTAAAATGGTTCTATAATGACTAATGCCCGTAACTTTCATAGGTGGGCTCGGATTGGCTCGATATATGTTTATGATCCCTAAGATGTTATATGACATGTTTTGTAATGATATCTCGAGAGCCCTAAGTGTGACCGTTATTCTGATACTCGAGTGTTGATTTGCCTACTTACCTATTGAGTCTGTAATGATGATTTATATGTATATGGTTCCTCACTACTCAGCTCGTGCATACTGTCGTTACATCTTTCACCGAGTCCCGGGCCGGGTATGTATTTGTGCACAATTCACTGCATTGTTCATCGAGTCCCTCACTAGAGGGCCGGGTACGGTATGTTTGATGATATGATGATGGCGCCCACCACAGGATGGGCCGAGTATGATATACAAGATGGAGACAGGATCTCCTCCACCGAGTCCCGAAAGGGTCGGGTACGTTATTCACCGAGTCCCTCACTAGAGGGCCGGGTACGGTATATATGATGATATGATCTCATTTACCGAGTCCCTCACTAGAGGGCCGGGTACGGTATATATATGATGATATGATAACATGATGATATGATGATTCTATTTACCGAGTCCCTCACTAGAGGGCCGGGTACGGTACATAAATGATGACGACATGATGATATGATGATCTTGATTACCGAGTCCCTCACTACAGGGCCGGGACACGCTATATATATGCATATGTACATGATGACGATTTGCCTATGTTTCTAAGTCCCTTGATGAATTGGGTATGATATTGATATGTGTGATTATGTTTCAAAGGTAAGCCTCGTGGTTTTTACGGTTACTGTACTAGTTTTCTATGCTCCTTACTTCAGTACGATTCGGTTTACTGGATTCCATGCTTTACATGCTCAGTACATATTCCGTACTGACCCACTTTCTTCGGGGGCTGCGTTTCATGCCCGCAGGTACAGACGATCAATTTGGTGACCCTCGGCCCAGGATACCGATTCTCGCTACTTTGGAGCGCTCCCTTGTCCGAGCTCATATTTTGGTACAGATTCCTCCATTGTATATATGTATGTTTATTCGGGGGTACGGCGGGGCCCCGTCCTGTCATATGGTTTTGTGATTACTCCTACAGGTCTGTAGGCACATGTGTGGTTTTTTGAATAATTCTTTGTTTAGCTATGTCCGTGTGATTTATGTATTGGACGATCCCATCGCGGTGGCGACCTTGTCGGCCGCGTGTATATATATATGTTTTCTGGAGATGTTGTGGTTATTGTGATAGCCTTTCCGGCTTATATGCGTTATGTATACATATGTGTATAGACACGATAGTTTGAGATGACGACTGACTTGTGTATGTATATAAGTTGTTGTATGCTGATTATGGGTAATAGGTGTGTACGGGTGTCTAGCTCGGGCACTAGTCATGGCCCACAGGGTTGGGTCATAGCATAGCATTCCACCCTCAGACTGACGGACAGGCCGAGCGTACTATTCAGACGCTAGAAGATATGTTACGGGCCTGTATGATTGGCTTCAGAGGTAGCTGGGATGATCAGTTGCCATTTATTGAGTTTGCTTATAACAATAGCTACGATTTTAGTACCTAGGTAGTACCGTATAAGGCCTGGTATGGCAGGAAGTGCAGGTTACCTATTGGTTAGTTTGAGGTTGGTGAAACTAAGTTAATCGGCCCAGATATGATTCAACAAGCTGTTGATAAGGTAAAGCTTATTTAGGAAAGGTTATTAGCAGCCCAGAGTCGACAGAAGTCATATGCACATAATCGACGTCGACACTTAGAGTTCCAGGTTGGTGACTGGGTATTCTTGAAGGTGTCACCCATGAAGGGTGTAATAAGATTCAGCAAGAAGGGGAAGCTCAGCCCGAGGTATATTTGGCCTTATCGGATTATTCGTAAAGTAGGCGAGGTTGCCTATGATTTAGACCTACCACCTAATTTGGAAGCAGTGCATCTAATCTTTCACGTGTCGATGCTTCGTAAATGAATTGGTAAGCCTTCTAGAGTATTCTCCGTGGATGATGTCCAAGTAACGGAGGAGTTATCGTACAAGGATAACCTTGTAGCTCTACTGGATCATCAGGTGAGAAGGTTGCGTATTAAAGATGTGACTTCCGTTAAGGTATTGTGGCTGAACAATAATAGGGAAGAGATGACTGGGGAAGCTGAAGAGAAGATAAAGAATAAGTATCTTTACTTGTTCCCTATGCCTACAGGTAATTTAAATCCCTCATTTAATTATATTGATTAGTGGATGAGACTATATGTCCTCGCAATAAAAGAGACTCCCCGAAGTCCTTGTAAGACCTGGTGAGACTAGTGTAACATTCGAGGACGAATGTTCTAAAGGGGGGAAGGATGTTATATCCCGTATTTTTAAACATTGGGATATTCTAAAGCTAATCGCGACAAGTTAAGGACAAGACTATTTTGGGATACGTAAGAGACTTTTAGCTTCGATTTTGTTTCAATGCACAAGTTGCTTATAAATTTTATTGGGTATAGAAATATTATTGGAGATTAGGGATTAATTAACCATGATTAGATTATTAAGTGGGATTAATAACTTAATTACTTCATTATTAGGCCATTATTGGCCGTGTGGGCCCCACACATGGCTTGGCCAAATTTGATTGGTTCAAGCCATGAGTGGGACATGTGTCAAACACCTAGGCTTCATATAAATGGCAATTTGATGACAAGGAAATTCATTCTTATCTTCAACAAACAAAGAAAACCTTAGAGAGGGAGAGAGAAGCTCTCGGCCATGGCTGGCCGAGAGTGAAGCTTGGTGATTTGGATCAAAATTTGATTTTTCTTCCACCATTTCAACTCTTTAGAAGGTGTATAACAACGTGGAGTAGTCATTGGAGTAGCAAGAACAAGTATTAATTCAAGGCACAAGTTCTAGCCAAGTTGAGAAGTCAAGTGTTAAAGGTAAGGTTTAATCTTCTTTTACATGTATTGAGGATGATTTGAGCGTGTTGTAATGTGTAGAAATGAATGAAAATCATGGAATTATGTATGTTGGTATTGAGGCCGTGTAGGGGTCGTTTGTGTAAGAAATGGTGAATTGATTTACTTGATATTTTGGTTGTTGTTGTTATGGATTTTATGGTGAGAATGAAGGTTTAATGGTTCATGTTGGAGTTGTAATTGTTTGTGGGTACATTGCGAGAAGCTAATATGATGTTAATATAGTTTCTTGCATTATATAAATGATGTTGCTAAACGTGTGGTTGTTGGTATGATTTGTGAAATTGGAAGAAAAGAATGTATTGTTGTTATTCTTGTTGAACTTGGAAGATGATAGGTTGTATTGTATATTGGTTGGGCTGTGTTGGAGTGTTGTACGGGCTGTCCGGAATGTCCTCGAGTCATGTTTGAATAGCCTCGGGTTGATACTTGAATGCATGATTAGTAATGTTGGCATGGTTGTCAGTAGTTGGTTTGGATATAAGCTGTTATATCCCGTATTTTGTACATTAGAATATTTTAAGCTAGTTGCGATGTGTTAAGGACAAGGCTATTTTCGTATTTTGTTGAATGCACAAGTTGCTTATGAATTTTATTGGATGGAAATATTAAGGAAAATTAGGGGCTAGAAGTTGAAAAAAATATTTCATGAAAAGCCACAAGTGGCCGTGTGGTGGGTGTGGGCTCCCACCCATGGCTTGGCTAATTTTGATTGCCTCAAGCCATAAGAGGGGCATGTGTCCACCTTGTATTTGTAGATGCTATATATATATATATATATATATATAAGTGATGACAAAGCAAGACATATTCATCATTTTCACAACTCTAGAAACTTGGAGAAGAGAAGAGAGAAATTCGGCCATGGCTAGCCGAAAATTTGGTGTCCCTAAATATTGATCAAAATAATTTTCTTCTAGTATTCCAACCAATTGGAAGGTCCCTAATAACGTGAAGTAGTTGTTGGAGTAAGCAAAGCATTCATTTGTGCAAGTTACAAACCCTAGCCAAGTTGAGAAGTTAAAGGGTAAAGGTAAGGTTTAATCTCCTTTTACATGTGTTATGGATGATTTGTGCATGTTGTAGTGTGTAGAAATGAATGAAATTCATGGAACTATAGGTGTTGGTGTTGAGCCGTGTAGGTGTGGTGTTGTGTAGGAGTGATGAACTAATCTTACTTAGTATTTTTGGTTGTTGTTGTTGTGGATTCTATGATGCAAATGAAGGTTTGATGGTTCAAGTTGGAGTTGTCATTGTTGTGGGTTATTGTAGAAGCTAGTATGATGTTAATATCATTTCTTGCATTTGTGTAAATAATGTTGTTAACGTGTGGTTGTTGGTATAATTCAAGAATTAGGAAGCGAGGAATGCGTTGTTGTTATTCTTATTAAGTTGGAAGATTGCGGGTTGTGTTGTATGTGGTTGATTTGAATGTAAATGAAATGCCGTCGAACTATGTGGAAGAAGGTTACTAACGTTAGAATACGTTTTGAATTAATTGTTGATGTTGGTAATATGGTTGTTGGTATTATTGTTGATGATTTGGCCGAGTTGAATTCTCGGGGTTTGTTGAATTTATAAAGGAAATGCTGCCCGAATTTCTATAAATGAAGTGCTAGCTTAGGATTGGATTCTTGAGTACCTATAGCTAATGTTTGGCATCTAATGACGTTGTTGTAGATCTTGGGAAGCCCGAGACTTAAGTTCGGATTAGCTTAGGAAGCGGACAAGGTATGTAAAGCCTATCCTTTCTTTCTTTTGGCATGTCTTAGATGTAAGTAAGATGTGATACGAGCCTCGGGGTAACTCTACTCATAAGTTTCGAGCATGTTTATGATTCTTATTCACTTCTTGATGTTAGCCTCCTTAATATGGTCGAGCCGTTGCCCTTGAGTCTTTTGTATGATTGGACAGTACATGATGCATAGAGAGATCATATTCCTAAAGGATTCTGTAATGAATAATGTCCGTAACTTTCATAGGCGGCCTCGGATTGCTTTGATACTTTCGTAGAGGGTTCTATAATGGATAATGTCCGTAACTTTCATGGGCAGGCTCGGATTGGTTTGATACATGTCTACGATCCGTGAGACTCTCTTTAACGTAGTCCTAACGGCATCTAGAACGGATTTAACATGACTATCGTTTTAACCCTCGAGCGTTGATTGGTTTACTTGCCTATCGAGTCTCAAAAGATGATTTTTTATGCATATGGTTTCTCACTACTCTGCTCGTGCTTGCTGTTATTACTTCTTTCACCGAGTCCCGGCCGGGACACGTATTCGTGCACAACTCACCGCATTATTCACCGAGTCCTCACTAGAGGGCCGGGACACGTTATATGTATATGTATATGATGATATGATGATACGGGGATGGCGGCCAGGATGGCATATGATGATTCTATTCACCGAGTCCCTCACTAGAGGGCCGGGACACGTTATATGTACATGTATATGATGATTTTATTTACCGAGTCCCTCACTAGAGGGCCGGGACACGTTATATGTACATGTATATGATGATTTTATTTACCGAGTCCCTCACTAGAGGGCCGGGACACGTTATATATGCATATGTACAAGATGATTATCTAATTATGTTTCTAAGTTCCATAATGAATTGGATATGATATTGACATGCATGATTTATGTTTCAAAGGCAAGCCTTGTGGTTTTCTGGTTATTGTACTACTTTTCTACACCTCGATTTCGGTATGATCCTATCGTATTTCATGCTTTACATACTCGGTACATATTTCGTCGACGCCCTTTCTTCGGTCAAGTGCGTTTCATGCCCGCAGGTACAGATACTCATTTTGGTGATCTGCCAGCTTAGGATTTTCACTCGGATATCTTGGAGTGCTCCCTTGTTACGGAGCCTACATTTTTGTACAGACCCTTTTGTTGTATATATATGCTTAGCCAGGGGTACGGCGGGGCCCTGTCCCGTCATAGTTACTGTTGTTACTCTTAGAGGTCTGTAGACACATGTGTGGGTTGTGAGCAGTTACTGTTCGGTTGCGTCTGTGTGATTTGTGTTTGGGGAGTTCCCCTATGTTATGACAGCCTTGCCGGCTTATGCATGATATTATCTGCTGAAAATTGTGACTGCGATATGTATATATATATATGCGATAGCGTTTGGGCGCCGTCTTGCCTTTCGGTATGTATAAGTCCTTGTTATGCTAGTTGTGGACTGATTATAGTTAGCAGGTGTATACGAGTGCCCAGCTCGGGCTCTAGTCACGGCCTACGGGGTTGGGTCGTGACATAAGCGAAACGTCGTCTAATTATCTAGAAAGGAGTTACTAACATTAGAATGCGTTTTGAATCTCTTCGTAGTTTAACCGTAGTTCTTGACGTCTTAATATAGGTTGAGATACGATTGGGCAGCGTATACGTGTTGTGTTACGAGTAAACGCTAAAGGTATGTAAAGCCTATCCCTTCTTTCTTTTGGCATGTCCTAGATGTAAGTAAGATACGATATGAGCTTTGGGGTAATTCTATTCACAAGTTCCGAGCATGATTTATGATTCTTATTCACTTCTTGATGTTAGAACTCTCAGAATAGTCGAGTTATTGCCCTTGAGTCTTTTGTATGATTGAATAGTAAATGATGCATAAAAGTTCCTATTCCTAAAGGATTCTATAATGAATAATGTCCTTAACTTTCATAAGCTGTCTCGTATTGATTTGATACATGTGTATGATCCCTGAGACTTTCCTTTATATAGTTCGTAATGACATTTAGAGAGAACTTAATATGGTTATCATCCCGACACTCGAGAATTAATTAGTCTACTTATCTATTGAGTCTCAAAAGATGATTTGGGTGCATATGGTTACTTACTACTGTTCGTGCATACCGTTACATCTTTCACCGAGTCCCGGCCGTGACATGTTTTCGTGCACGGCATCCGTCGCATTATTCACCGAGTCCCTCACTAGAGGGCCGGGACACGTTATATGTATATGTATATGATGATATGATGACATGATGATATGATGATATGGGGATGGCGGCCCGGATGGCATATGATGACTTTATTCACCGAGTCCCTCACTAGAGGTCGGGACACGTTATATATATGTCGTATATGATGATTTTACTTACCGAGTCCCTCATTGGAAGGCCGGGACACGTTATATATGCATATGTACAGGATGATTATCTAATTATGTCACTAAGTCCCATAACGGGTTGGGTATGATATTGGCACGTATGATTTATGTTCAAAGGTAAGCCTTGTGGTTTTTTGGTTATTGTATCAGTTTTCACACTCCTTATTTCAAGATGATCCCGTTTTACTATATTTCACGCTTACATGCCGCACATATTCCGTAGGATCGACCCCCCTTTCTTCGGTGGGCCGCGTTTCATGTTGCCCGGCAGTACGTACAGACATCGTTTCTGTGATCCGCGACTAGAACATCTATTCGCCCTATCTTGAAGTGCTCCCTTGTTTCGGAGCCTAGCTTTTGAAGTACGCGCATCCCTTTTGTTGTATATACGTGTCCATTCGGGGAGTGGCGGGCCCCCGTCCCGTCATATGATACCGTTGTTATGCTTAGAGGTCCGTAGACATATGTGTGGGTTGTATATAGTTGGCATTCGGTCGTACGTATGACTTATATTTTGGGACGTTCCGTTGCCCCGGATAAATTTTCGTTCACGCGTGGAATTGAATAAATGAAGGGAAAGCGGATTACGGGTATCGAATCGATGAAGTGTCGAATCGGTTCGAGAAGGACCCGTCGGCCCATATGGACTTAGACCCTTCGTCCATGTGTAGCCCGAAGCAAAGGATCGCTTCGTCAGACGAGATGCGACGCCATATGCGACTCGCATGTCGAACATGCGAATCGCGGTGAAGCAGGCAAACATCGCAGGTCGTGCCGTGAGAAGTGGTTCTCTCCGGCACCATCTCTCTGCGACACGAAATGCGACTCGCGTGTGACACACACTCGCATGCAAGGCGCGCATGTTGTGCCACCGCAGCCCTTCTCTCGTCATCAGATGCGACGCGAGGTGCGATCATAGGCGTGACATGCGACTCGCATGTAGTGTCGCATGTCAGCGCCGATTCGGATTTTGCCGAACACCTTAAATAGATCCACCCGTCCAATATTTCATTTTTCTCCATTTTGTGACCTAGAAAACCTCTGTAGAACTCTCTAATATTCATCTACAAGAAAACCCAAAGGAAATCCATGATCAATAACATCAAAACCATGAACCAAGAGTGTGAGACCTAAGTGTAAGTCATCTTCTCCAAGGAATCCCAAGAAAGAAGTAGGGTTTTGGAGCTAAGGAAGTATTCTCATCCAAGGCTTGTCCAAGCATCATCCAAGGTAAGATTCATGACTATCCTACGTGATTTAAGGTGTTGTAAGGCTAAGAAACATGGATTGTAGA
>NW_026720081.1:0-10715 GCF_029784015.1 Lycium ferocissimum
GAGACTACGTTTGATCTTTGTGTATGCATAAGTACTTGTATAATGATTCGGGTAAATGAGCATGTATAAGTGCCTAGTTCGGGCACTAGTCGCGGCCTACGGGGTTGGGTCGTGACATAATCCTTATAAGAAGGCTTTACTTCTAATTTTTTTGGACGGGTGTTGTGAAGGTTATTTGACGAGAGATAGATTAGGTGTGATGTCGGTTTATGTGTAAGGAGAGAAGAGAGTTGGTGTACCAGTGAAGATAAAATATCGCGAGGATCAGGTCGTGCTACGGGGAAAGTAAAGGATGAGAGGTTGATTATCTTAGACACAGACGGGGTGCAAGACGCAGTAAAAGAAAACAAAAGGAACTATAAGGACTAAAGGGAAGATGAGGTGTCAACGAAATGGTTAAAGGGGATTACGTGGCCGCCGATAACAAGGATAAGATTAATGAGTCAGTAGGCTTGCCCAGAGGAAAACAAATTGAAATTATAAGACAATGGTTGTGTGAAAGATGCGATTATAAAGAAAACTGAGAAAATTTGGGATATATATATATATATATAAGTTGTAGTATCATAAAGGAAGATGAAGACTCGACGAAAGAAGAAAGGAAAGGGTATACTTTGTGAGGATTTCCAGATAAGAACAAGAACCGACAGAACACTAAAAGGACTATGATGCATAGCGGACGAAAACAAGTAGTTAAGAAGAATGACCGGACAAATGCGCTTTAGCTATGCATCAAAGTCCTTGTTGAAGGACTATGATGCATAGCTGTGATGAAAACAAGTAGTTAAGAAGAATTACAGGACAAAATGAGCTTAGCTAATGAAAGAACGAGTCGTGGGAAAGGATGGTGTGGAATATCAACTTTTAAGTCGTAACTGAGAAGGACAACCTTGGAACAAAAGTACATGACTATTATCAAGTATGATTAATGATAAATATCATGTATGGAGAGTTTTAGAAGATTCCAGGACCAAGTAAATTGAAGAAAATATGTTTGTCGAAAATTTAGAAAAAAGTTGACAGAATTTGGGGTCAAATTTGGAGGGGTATATCTCTTGGTATATTAGAAGTTTTAAGGTGTCTCAAAATCCTGAAATGAAGTTCGTCGAGTCTAGTTTTCAAAGCAACAAACCGCTCGTCAAAGCGACATCGGAGTATGGAGTTATGGCCATTTTAAGATAACCCCCCAAACTGCCAAATGGTTTTCAGGGGTTCCACTTGGGAAAGTCGATGGTATAAAAACCACATCAACCCCATTGTTTCATCATTCTAAACACTCATGATTCCTAGAAACTTCCTAACACATCCTTGAAACATTTATAGCCCATTAAATCAAGAATTTAACAAGATTACGCCAAACTAGACCATGAAAAGTGATTGTTCTTGCCTCTACTTGATGTTGTGGTGAGTTTAGTCTTTAAGAAAGTTGTTGTGGCTAAAGTTCTTCATGTATAAGGTATGTTCTTCATCTTATCTCTTATGTTGAGTTGATTCGAAGGTTTAGTAAGTCTTAAAAGTGAAAATAGCTATAGAGGAAAGCTCATAAAGTATTGTGTCATAGTTGTAGAGTTTATGGACTGTTTTGAGCATGTTGTGGCAGTGTGGTTGGGCTAATTTCCATGTATATGGATAGTATCTAATGTTGTTGGTGTGTGATGAAATTATGCTCCTTGATTGGGAAGAAAGGAAGTGTATATTGTTGTTTTATGTTGAAAAACATCGCATGGGATGTTTTATGGAATATTTTTGTATTGATGATGGTGTTGTTGATATTAGTGTTGCTATTGTTGTTGTTTTGTTGGTATTGTTATTTCAGGCTAGGGATATAAACAGGGGAGATACTGCCCGAATTTCGGCAGATTCTAAAGTGATTTAATTTGAAGGCTTAAGATAAGCATATGACGATAAGCCTAACAATAATATGAATGCTCTTGAATGTAGATTTACGAGCTTGGGAGGATAAGCGTTAAATAGTTAAAGTTAAGGCGACCGAAAAGGTATGTTAAGGCTAGTCCCTTTCTTTCTAAAGGCATGATTCTTTTCTTATGAATCCACACATGTTTTTCATAATATCCTTATTCCAAAAAAGCTAGAAGTTCATGATTCTTAGACATTCTTATGATGCTAAAGATAAGTATGTTCCATGAGAATAATGATGATGAAGATGACTCCATTTTTGGAGAATTTCAAAGCTCATGGATTTGATGTTATTATGAGATTATTGAGCTTATTTCATGATTTTCTTGATTTTATTCCTTGTTTTTTATCTCACGATATGATAATTGTTCCTTCAAAGTGAGATATAGCGTCGATTGCTCCATAATATAAATCGGAGGTTACGGACCTTATGTCACTCCGATAGAGTAGTAACATTTAATTGAGCTTTCATGCATGTTATATTTATTTATATATGTGTAATAAAGATACCATGCATATAACACCGTGCCTTAACGACTGGGCAAGATACTATACATATATTACTGCGCCTTAACGGTTGGGCAAGATACTAAATATATATTACCTCTCCTTGATGGCCGGGAAAGATACAACATATATAGGACCGTGCCTTAATGGCCGGGCAGGATACCAAAATATATATTACTGTGCCTTAACGGCCGGGCAAGATACTATATATATATATATAACACTGCGCCTACATGGCCGGGCAAGATAACACCGTGCCTATATGCATGGCCGGGCAAGATATCACTGCGCCTATATGGACGGGCAAGATAACACCATACCTATATGGTCGGGCAGTTTACTTATATATATATATATATATATATATATAACGTTGATTTAAAAAGTTAAAGTTAGCATGCATGGTATCCACCTTAAGAGGCAATCAGATGTACAGGTTATCTTTACCTCATGTTATGTTCCATATTTCTTGTTATGTCGTTATTCATGCCTTACATACTCAATACATTGCGCGTATTGACATCCCTTCTTGTGGACGCTGCATTCATGCCCGCAGGTAGACAGGTAGATGGATCTAACCCGTAGGTGCTTTATTAGTGGATTTTCAGGAGTACTCCACTTACTTTGGAGCTGCAGTCTATTTAATATTGGCCTTTATGGTCACTTGTATCCTATGTAGAGGCTCGTAGACATGTGTGTACTGTCAGACGTTTTATAACCCTACCGGTTCATATCATTGTACAACATTTTAATAGCCTTGTCGGCTAGTCATGATGGACATAATTGTTGAAGATTATATAGAGATGTGCCGTTATGCTATGACATAGGTCCTTACAGATTATGATACCCATGAGCTATCTTTATGGTCCACCCAAGAATGTTTATGAGATGTATGTTCAGAGGTACTCGGTGTGTTAGCTCCGGGTGACCGTCATGGCCCTCTGGTTGGGTCGTGACAGAAGTGATATCAGAGTAGTTCGTCCTAGGGAGTGTCTACGAGCCTTGTCCTGCCGAGTCTTGTTTATAGGTGTGAAGCACGCCACACTTATAAACAAGAGGCTGCAGAGCATTTAGGAATGAGTAGCCTTTCTTTCTCATCTTAGATCGTGCCGTAGAGCTAAATTATAGGATGTGATGTCCCTGATGTTAATCGTAAATGTTTGATGATGGATGAAGGTTGATTATGCCTTTATGAGGTAATTGAAGAGAATTAAAGTTGTTACTCCGAAAGGTATGCTTCCTGCCTTATTGATATTAATAGACTTTGATATAAGAACTCGAGCTAGATGTTACGAGTATTTATGATCGCACTGTGAGGCATTTGATGTGTTTTCTGGGCTGCGTGCAGGAATGATGCAGTAAGAAGTATAGAGGAAATTCTCCCGAAATTTTTACAAATTGGATTGTTTGAATATCTAGGCTATAGACAAAGAATAAAGGAAAAATGTAACAATCAGATGTTTGGTAAGTTATGATTGAATGAAAAATTATGAGACGCTTTCAAAGAGTAGTTTTAGAATGATTTTAATTTAAGGGAAGAACCCTGGAGGGGGAAAATGATTAGTAATTAAAGGAGTTTGAATGAGTGCATTCGAGATTTCAGAGAATTGAGATTTATTGAATATATTGACAGTAAGAATTCAAATGCAGTATTACAATTTATAAATTGGTCAGTAATAGATAATGAAAAGGCATTGATATGGGAAAGGAAGTTAACAAGTAGGGGAAAGTTTTACTCTCAAAGTTTGTGCATATATATAAGACTAGGACAGGTTGATGACAGACGCACAGACTCGTTTTATCGGACTTTCCTATATGATGTGAGTTTACGTTGGGATTCAGAAGTCACCAGTCATTCGACTTCAAGGGGTTTTGAGTATTTAATAGTTGGTACTATTCTGAGAAACATTATGGCTAAGTTACTTCAGGTATTAATGATGACCTTGAACTCAAGAATGAGAAATGGATAGGTAAGTTGGAATGTAATTATGATTGTCTTATAGATTGGTTATATAACTTCCAAATGTGATGTTGCATGGCCGACGAAGGAAGTAGAGATTATATCAACCTTAGGAATATGTGGTGTATTTCGAGCTAATCCTTATAAGAAGGTTGTACCTCAAATTTTTTCGGGCGGGTGTTCTGAAGGTTATTTGACGATAGAGAAATTAGGTGTGTTGTCGGTTTATGTGTAAGGAGAGAAGGGAGTTGGTGTACCAGTGAAGATAAAATATCGCGAGGATCAATTCGGCTGCAACAGGAAAGTAAAGGATGCGAGGTTGATTATCTTAGACAAGGAGATAGGGTGCAAGTACGAGTAAAAGAAAACAAAGGGAACTATAAAGACTGAAAGGAAGAGGAGGTTTCAACGAAATGGTTAAAGGAAATTATGTGGCCGCCGCTAACAAGGACAAGATTAATGAGTCAGTAGGCTTGCTTAAAGGAAAACAAATTGAAATTATAAGACAATGGTTGTGTGAAAGATGCGATTATAAAGAAAATCGAGAAAATTCGATATATATATATATATATATATATATATATATATATATATATATATATATATATATATATATATATATATGTGTGTGTGTGTGTGTGTGTGTGTGTGTGTGTGCGCGCGCGCGCACAAGTTGTAGTATCATAAAGGATGATGAAGACTCGACGAAAGAAGAAAGGAAAGGGTGTACTTTGTGAGGATTTCAGGATAAGAACAAGAACCGACAAAACACTAGAAGGACTATGATGCATAGCTGTGATGAAAACAAGTAGTTAAGAAGAATTACGGGACAAAATGAGCTAAGCTAATAAAAGAACGAGTCATGGGAAAGGATGGTGTGGAATATCAACTTTTAATGGTATAGTATAGATATAAATTGGAATTGGGAACCCAGAGCAAGGAGAGTTTCAAGGATATTAAGAAGGTAGTCGTTTAGAAAGACTAGGGCTAAAGGAGCGTGGTATAGTCGGACACTCCATAAGGGGCCTAATGAATTTCGATGTCCCCATTAATTCATTAGCGTAGAGGATTACTAGTCATGAAAGGTAGAAGTGAAAAGACAATAAAGAAGGCCTGTAAATTGTATCTGATATGTATAAGCATTTTGATTTGATATAAGAACTCAACTAGAAAAAAGAAAATAAGTTAAACCATGCGATGATAACAACTCCGACATTATAATGAATAGAGGAGTTGAAGGATCACTAAGGTCGGCCAGATGACTATCAAAGACGCTTAATAGTCAAGGGTTATGGGTATATGAGAACATCTTTTAAAATGGGGGAAGAACAAATTCAGTTCTAAGATGAGCTACAATATTCCCAGGCTCAAAAGAGGGAAAGCTCATCATTCCCAAGCTCAAAAGAGGGAAATATATTAGAGTGAAGGAGTCAAATTTCGAGATGAACCAATAGGTCAAGAATGTGCTAAAGAAAAGTGAGAATAGTCTAAATGCAAGTATATTAGGAGACAAATGTGAAAAAGGAGGCATGACAAGATGATGAAGGTTTAGCGAATCAAAGAGAATAAGTCACGTCAACACGATACATTGTATTCCAGACTATGACTCAAATCACTCGCACCGAAGAAATTTTAAGTACATTTAGATATGCAGTAAAGTACCCTAAGAGGTAATAGAAGGAGTAAGAAAGGCCCCATGTGACCAGGGATAAGTATAAGGGACAATCCGATATAAAATAATCACTGAGAATAATAAGTCACTAGCAAGAAAAATGCTATTGCAAATCATCGGGCGCTACCATAGGTGGAACTATGATGATATTGTGGAATTAAAGACTCTAACCAAGGAATTAAAAGAATATAATATGGTATGTATATAAGGTCGAGTAGTACAAAAAGGGATAATCTAAAATAGCACCAAAGAAGCAAGCAAGGAAACGTGCCATATCTGAACAAGAGAATTTGTCTACTAGTAGAGAATTAAGGAGCAAGGAAAAAAAGTACAATAATTAAGAGTGCTCATAGACCGGAAAGGAGCCATAGCAATCATGAGTTAAGACCATCTTAATGGCAACAGGTCCCAGGACGGTAGCTAGATATTAGTTGACCACTGGGTACATACATAAGAACATAAGGATATAGAACTAATGAATGGGTTCGACAAAGAATTGGGAGAATATGAAAGAAGACTAATAAGCCCATAGTATAAGAGCATGGAGATCATGAACCAAGGGAGGACAACCATTTCAAGAAACTAATGAAAGCGTCGTAAGCTCGCAAGCTACAACATTCGAGGACGAATGTTTCTAAGGGGGGAAGAATGTTACACCTCGCACATTCAGAGTATGAGCTACATGATTCACCCTAATAATGGAGTATCGAAGGCGTCCCATGAAGTTTTGGAAGGTACAAGCCATGGGAAGTATGTAACAATGAAGTAAATGATGAATTACGATCTCATAAGTCGTAACCGGGAAGGACAACCTTAGAACCAAAGGATATGACCATTATCAAGTATGATTAATGATAAATATCATGTATGGAGAGTTTTGGAAGATTCCGAGACTAAGAAAATCGAAGAAAATAAGTTTGCTGAGAATTTGAAAAAAGTTGACAGAATTTTGGGTCAATTTTGGAGGGGTATATCTCCGGGTATATTAGGAGTTTTAAGGAGTTTCAAAAGCCTAAAATGAAGTTTTTCGAGACTAGTTTCCAATGCAACAATTTGCTCGCGAAAAAGACATCGGAATAGGGAGTTATGGCCATTTTAAGATAACTTTAAGCGCCAAATGGTTTCCGTTGTCCACTTGGGAAAGTCGGTGGAACCGACTTTCAAGGGGTATAAAAACCCCATCAATCCCATTTTTTCATCATTCTAAACACTCATGAGTCTTAGAAACTTCCTGACACATCCCCTAAACACTTATAGCCCATTAAATCAAGAATTTAACAAGATTACGCCAAGCTAGTCCATGAAAAGTGATTGTTCTTGCTTCTACTTGATATTGTGGTGAGTTAGGTCCTGAAAAAAGTTGGTGTGTTTAAAAATGTTTCAAGTATAAGGTATTTTCTTCATCTTAACTCTTATGTTGAGTTGATTTGAAGGTTTAGTAAGTCTTAAAAGTGAAAATAGTAATAGAGGAAAGGTCATAAAGTGTTGTGTCGTAGTTGTAGAGTTTATGGACTGTTTTGAGCATGTTATGGCCATGTGGTTGGACTGATTTCCATGTATATGAATAGTATCTAATGTTGTTGGTGTGTTGATGAAATTATGCTTTGATTGGGAAGAAAGGAAGTGTATATTGTTGTTGTATGTTGAAAAACATCGTGTGGGATGTTTTATGGAATATTTTGGTATTGATGATGTTGTTGATATTAGTATTGCTATTGTTGTTGTTTTCTTGGTATTGTGATTTCGGTCTAGGGATATAAACGGAGAGATCTTTGCTAAATCAGTGATTCTAAAAGAGGTTTAATTAGAAAGCTTAAGATCAGCATATGACGATAAGCCTGATAATAATATGAATTCTCTTGAATGTAGATTTACAAGCTTGGGAGGATAAGCGTTAAATAGTCAAAGTAGAGGCGACCGAAAAGGTATGTTAAGGCTAGTCCCTTTCTTTCTAAACGCATGATTCTTTTCTTATGAATCCACACATGTTTTCCATAATATCCTTATTCCCAAAAAGCTAGAAGTTCATGATTCTTAGCATTTCTTATGATGCTAACGATAAGTATGTTCCACGAGAATAATGATGACGAAGATGACTCCATTTTTGGAGAATTCAAAAGCTTATGGATTTGATGCTATTATGAGATTATTGAGCTTATTTCATGATTTTCTTGATTCTATTCATTGTTGTTGATCTCACCCTATGATAATTGCTCCTTCAAGGTGAGATATAGCGATGCTGATTGCTCTATAATATAAATCGGAGGTTACCGACCTTATGTCACTCCAATAGAGTAGTAACATGTAATTGGGCTCTCGTGCATGCTATATGTATTTATATATTTGTAATAAAGATACCACACATATAACACCGCGCCTTAACGGATGGGAAAGATACTATACATATATTACCGCACCTTAACGGCCGGGCAGGATACTAAATATATATTACCGCGCCTTAACGGCCGGGCAAGATACTATATATATATAACACCGCGCCTACATGGCCGGGCAAGATAACACCGTGCCTATATGGCCGGGCAAGATAACACCGCGCCTACATGGCCGGGCAAGATAACACCGTACCTATATGGTCGGGCACATATATATATATATATATATATATATGATGTTGATTTAAAAAGTTAAAGTTTGCATATTTGGTATCCGCTTTAAGAGGCAATCAGATGTACAGGTTATCTTTACCTTATGTTATGTTCCATATTTCTTGTTATGTTGTTATTCATGCCTTACATACTCAGTACATTGTTCGTACTGACATCCCTTCTTGTGGACGCTGCGTTCATGCCCACAGGTAGACAGCTAGACAGATCTGACCCGTAAGTGCTACATCAGCAGATTCTCAGGAGCACTCCACTTACTTCGGAGCTGTAGTCTATTTGATATTGGTCTTTATGGTCACTTGTATCCTATGTAGAGGCTCGTATACATGTGTGTACTATTAGATGTTTCATAAGCCTACCGGTTCATATCATTGTACAACATTTTAATAGCCTTGTCGGCTGGTGATGATGGACATAATTGTTGAAGATTATATAGAGATGTGCCTTTATGCTATGACATATGTCCTTACGGATTGTGGTATCCATGAGCTCTCTTTATGGTCCACCTAGGAATGTTTATGAGATGTATGTTTGGAGGTACTCGTGTGTTAGCTCCGGGTGCCCGTCATAGCCCTCTGATTGGGTCGTGACAAAAGTTGTATCAGAGCAGTTCGTCCTAGAAAGTGTCTATGAGCCGTGTCTAGTAGAGTCTTGTTTATGGGTGTGAAGCACGCCACACTCATAAACAAGAGGCAGCAGGGCATTTAGGAATGATTAACCTTTCTTTCTCATCTTAGATCGTGCAGTAGAGCTAAATTATAGGATGTGATGTCCCTGGTGCTAATCCTAAATATTTTGATGATGGATGAAAGGTTGATTATGCCATTATGAGCTAATTGAAGAGAATTGATGTTGTTACTCCGAAAGGTATGTTTCCTGCCTTATTGATATTGATTGACTTTGATATAAGAACTCGAGCTAGATGTTACAGGTACTTGTGATCACCCTGTGAGGCATTGGATGTGTTTTCTGGGCTGTGTGTAGGAATGAGGCAGTATAAAGTATAGAGGAAACTCTGTCGAAATTTTTACAAATTGGATTGTTTGTGTCACACCCCGCCCTAGGTAAGGCGTGATTGGCACCCGTCACCTTACAGGAACCGACCGAACCAACTTATAACTTACATCCTTCGTGTCTCAAATGGAAACAATAAGATCGAGAGTTAAATATGAACATAATATCATGCATAAACATATGTACAAAGGACCCATGATGTCGACATTACTCTTGTCACACTATGACGAAGCTATCAGAAGCGTACACGCAAAGCCTCTATGAGTACGACTGAACTATGCAAGTCGGGACGGGGCCCCCCGTACCGCTTTAACACAATTCATATATATATAGACTCGAGACTCGGCAATGCGCCGAGAAGAAGTGGAGCCACCACTCGAGACCAATACCTCGACGACCTACGATGAAGGATCCTCGTCTCATCTATCTACACCTGCGGGCATGAACGCAACGTCCACAAGAAGGGACGTCAGTACGAGCAATGTACTGAGTATGTAAGGCAAGAATAGTAGTATGATATCAGAAGAAAGATAACATGAGATAAAGTAAGTAATTATACCTCGTACTCGTCTTAAGACCTCTATCACGTAAACTACTCGTCTACAGGAAAAGCATTTCATACACATCCATACATACATATGCATTCATACACTTACTATACATTCTCATATCCGTCCGCCCCTTTTTGGGACTTGTTTCCCTCTGG
Organism: Lycium ferocissimum; assembly: GCF_029784015.1. Classification (NCBI taxonomy): domain Eukaryota; kingdom Viridiplantae; phylum Streptophyta; class Magnoliopsida; order Solanales; family Solanaceae; genus Lycium; species Lycium ferocissimum. The sequence continues at coordinate 10,401 of NW_026720081.1, forward strand.
CCCCGCGGTCGAGTGTTCCCCGGGCCCTTTTTTGGGCTCTGTTATCCGGGAGCCCCTTTGGGACCTGTCATCCATCCCCACCCCCCGGGGCTCGATGTGATCCGTCCCCGGCCCCCTTTTGGGACTCGGTTGGTCCCCGCCTTTTGGGACTCGGGTGATCCGACCCGGCCCCTGGGGCTCGTGTCATCCGTACTGGGGCCCGGGGGCTCCGGGGGCCCTCCCGGCCTTTGGGGCTCCCAAAACCGTCCCGGGCCCTTTGGCGGTGTCATCCCACCCCCTTTTCGGGACTTGTCTCCGTGGGGCCCTTTTGGACCG
>NW_026720082.1:0-10934 GCF_029784015.1 Lycium ferocissimum
TGATATGGCAAGGTATGCGCTATCCTAATACACATGATATGCTTATGTATGATGTATTTATATGAAATGTATCTTTACCTAAAAGAGTACACAGGTTGTATCCTCCTCTCCTGAGTTATGATTTTCTTATTATGCTTACTTCATTCCTGCCTTACATACTCAGTACAATGATCGTACTGACGTCTGTTTTCTTTGGACACTGTGTTCATGCCCACCGGTAGGCAGGGAGACGGTGCAGATCCATAGGAGCTAGTAGCTGATTTGAGAGCACTCCATTTTTCAGAGGTGCCATTGATTATTCTTTTGGTACATGTGTATATATATATTTTGGGCACGACGGGATCCTGTCCCATCCATATGTCTAGTACTCTAGTAGAGGCTCGTAGATACGCAGTGTGGGTAGTATGGTCTCACAGTCTTTCATGTATATGTATGTATATATATTATTTTGATAACCGAAGGGCTTACGTATATAAAGTGAATATGTTTCAAATGATAACAGCTTTCTACGATTATGAGCATATATTGTGAATGAAAGCAGATGAGTAGCAGAATGAGTGGTGTTCGGTGGTTAGCTCCGGATACCCGTCATGGCCCGTAGCTGGGTCGTGACACGTATGATGGAGGGCAACGAAAAGGAAATTTTGCACCTCAACAGTTTGTTTCTCAGTCTAATATGGGTGTTCTATCTGGTGGACAAGGTCAGAGGAACAATGATTAGAACAAATATTCGCAAGGTAGTAACCGGTAAGTATTTAGATGGGAGGATCGTGTTTGTCACCATTGTGGGATTAGGGGTCATATCAAGAAAGATTGAAGGAAGTGGCTTCGTGAAATGGCTAACTTTTCAGGCCAATGGAATAACCCGTCTGATGTGAATGCTAACAACACCCCTAATGCTCGTGGTAATAAGGTTGGTAAAATAGTTGCTAACACCGCTAATAGGGGATAAGTCGACTTTATGGTTTGACTCGTAGGGATACGGCAGAAGATCCTGATTCTGGGGTCACAGGTATTCTAACTATATGTTCACTTGAAGCGTATTCGCTGATCGATTTGAGCTTGACTCTTTCGTATACAACTCTGTGCTTTGTCCTTGATTATGGTAGGGAACCCAAACAATTGTTAAAATTATTTTTTTATACCCTGCTATTGTCCTTGACATTCTTCTAGAATCTATAAGACTATGTGGTGTAGTTAAGGATCATGAGACTAATCTTTGGTTCGATTGAATTTGAAATAGCAAACTTGGATGTAATTTTGGGGGTAGACTAGCTTTCCAAGTGTTATGAAATTCTAGGTTGCCGATTAAAAATAGTTAAGCTTGTATTTCTAGATGTACCTGTTATGATTGGAGGAGTAATATCGTTAAATCTCGAGGTAGACTACAGGTATGTGTTGAACCTTTCGGATTTATTTCCTTGCGAAAGTTTAGAGTGAAGTATAAATCTCACAATTGTATTTAGGCTTGAATGATGCATTCATTAAATGTTTAGTCATATGTTATCTCTGAGGATGTTTCACCTTGCTAGAAAAACTCTGGAAATTTTGAAATTTGAGGTTTGGTAAAGAATCCTAGGCCATGACTTTCATTCGGGGACGAATGATCTTAAGGAGGGGATAATGTAACATCCCGTAAATTTGAGTTAGGTGTGAAGGTGTAAAAATCTAGCATGAAGATGATATTACATCTACATGAATCCATTCTTGATGAATTCGGGTGGAAGATGGTCATTTTGAAGTCAAACAACCAATTGAAGTTCTTAAGGGCTCTTAAATTCGCCTAAGTTTTGGTAGGTATGTCTTCTGGGCAATTTTCATGAAAATATTTTGCAAATTTGGAACAAATTCCTTGATGAAAGTTGTAGCTCCTTGAAATATCTTTCTAACGGTATATTGTGGAGCTCAAGCAAAACTCTGTGCGAGAAGTTATGACCAAATTACCGAGCGATGTTAAAGTAGTCAAAAATCATAAAATTTTGGCTAAGTGTGAAATGGATAGGAGAGCTCACTGAGCTAGGCCCAAAATGAGGTAGGGGCATGCCAGAGCCCTCGCTCAGCGAGGTAGGGGGGTCCAAAAGTGAAAACTTAAGAAAAATTGACTAAGTCTTTTTTTGAGGGTGACCTCGCTGAGCGAGGCTCAACGCGAGGTAGGGCCTCGCCGAGCGAGGCTCAAAGCGAGGTAGGGCCTCGCCGAGCGAGGGCCATAGCGAGGTCACCCCTAGCTTTGGGGCTCGCTCGGCGAGCTAGGGGGTCCAATTTCCCAGTTATATAAATTCGTCCCTTAACTCGAAAAATCAGATTTCCCTCATTCTCTAAACCCTAGAACAACGTGTTATTCTCCTATCAACCTCCCACAACAAGGATTGCAACAAAATTCTTCCTAAAGTGATTCAAGCTAGGATTTTGGGTGTTCTTCATTAGAAAAGTGAATTGTTAAACTTCGTTTAACATATTAATGTATGTCTCTTTTGAACATACTCTTTCGATCGATTTTTATGAACTCTTTGGTTGTGATTTGTATGTCTTTTTTTGAAAACTGGTTTTGGATGTATGTCTCTTTAAAAATAAAATCCTTTTTTAATATAAAGGTAATTCATTTGTCTCTTTTACAAACTCTCTTGGAAGATTGATTCTTTATAAAAGCATGTTTTGAATGATATAGTGAATTGGTTTTACATTCTTGAAATCTATTGCATGCTTTGATTAAAGGTTAATGTGCGTGAGGGGACGAGCCCACATTAAACCTAGATTGTAACAAACCCTATATATAGATAAGGTATTATGAATTTTTTCCTCTATGAGAGATGCTTAGTGATGATGGTTAATTATTGGTATTGATGATTTTACAAAGGATCTATGACAAATTAATCTTGTTTAAAGAAATGGAAATGTTTTCATGATTATCTATGAAATTATGGATTTTCGTAATGGTATAATGAGCTTTAATGCTATTTTATGGTGTGACTACTTTGAGACAAATTGTGAATCGGCTTTTATGCTATGAACTTTTGTTGTTGTGTTTGGCCTAGCTACTCGGGAAGAAGGGTAGCAGCTATGGATCCTAGTGTATTAATGCCTAGCCATTCGGGAGGAAGAGTGGCCACCCCTGGGTTCGCTACCCGGGGTGTGATTTATGCCTAGCCATTCGAGAGGAAGAGTGGCCACCGCTGGGTTCGCTACCTGGGGTGTGATTTATGCCTAGCTATTCGGGAGGAAGGATAGCCACCGAGAATTATATCTTCCGATGTGGTGCGCTATGGCGGTATGCTTGATTCGTGGGCCTGTATTGGCATGTGTGACATTCTTATTCTCTTATGGAATTGTTGATGACTATCTTAATTGATTTAAAAGACATATTTGAAGTTGTCACTTGACAAGAGGCTTTATAATTGGTTTTGATACTTATTATTGAGATACATAAACTGAATAACTATTCTTACATTAGGTTCACATCATTTTCAGGACTAATTTCTTTATGTATTATGTACTTTATTTTCTTATTACTTATTGTCCCCGAGGCACTCACTGAGTACGAAGTACTCAGGCATACCATTGTTATTTTTGATGGTATGTTAGGTAACGGAGAAGAGCAGGTTCTTGATACTTCAGGCGTTTAGGAAGGACTTGTTGTTGCTTTACGATTCGGGCACACTATCATGTTTTGGGTGAATTATTTAAATTATAAAGACTCCCGCTGATTTAATTAATATATTCATGATTTGTTACATTTATTTTATAAACTGTTGAAGGCGAATGTTGAACCTGGCGGGTTCAAGTATTATTATCGTGTTGTTTAGGTTCTTCCGATGTTGTTCATGACGTCGGATGCCGGTCACGTCTAGGGTGGATTTTGGGGCGTGACAATAGGGTGCCCATTTCTATCATTTTGGACTGAGGTACTCAGTTTACATCCTATTTTTAGCGGTCTATGCAGAAGGAGTTAGGTACTAAAGTGGATCTTAGTACATCTTTTCACCCTCAGATAGATGGCCAGTCCGAGTGGACTATTATGGTTTTGAGGACGTATTGCGAGCCTGTGTGATTGACTTTGGTGGTCATGGAGATCAGTTTCTACCTTTGGTGGAGTTTGCTAACAACAATAATTACCATTCGTGTATTGAGATGGCGCCATTTGAGGCAGTGTATGGTAGGAGGTGTCATACCCTGATTAGTTGGTTTGATGTTTTTGAAGTTAGGACTTGGGTTGCAGATTTGTTTAGGGATTTCTTAGAAAAGGTTAAGTTGATTCAATATATAGACTTCTCTCAGAGTAGGCAAAAGAGTCATGCAGACCGAAAGGTTCATGATTTGGAGTTCATGGTTAGGGAGCGAGTTCTGCTAAAGGTTTCACCCATGAAGAGTGTGATGAGGTTTGGGAAGAAAGGGGCGTAGAGTCCGAGGTTCATTGGCAGTTTGAGATTGTTCAGCATATTGGGGAGGTAGCTTATAAGTTGGCTTTGCCACAGGTTTGTTGGGTGTTCAGCTAGTTTTTCATGTTTCGATCTTTGAAGAAGTATCATTTGGATTGTTCTCATGATTCAGTGGGACTCAGTATTGCTTGATCAGATTTTGGCTTTTGAGGAGGAGCCGATAGCCATTTTAGATAGACAGGTTCAGAAGTTGAGTGTAACGATCCGCTCGATCATTTTAGGCTTCTTACCTCTTTTTCCCTCAAATTTCCCTTCCCATAGTTTTATTTTGTTTTTTATGACTTGCGGGGATGTGTGGCGCAGTTCTTCAGGCAATTGGGAGAATTTTGATTTGTTTTGGGTGAGTCTTAGAGGTTTTACGTTACAGAAATTAAAAGGGTTGACCAAAGACCACACTGAGGATATTTTCGTCATGTTCGAAGTTTTAACGATTCCACTAGGTCCGGAATGTCATTTATGACTTAGTTGTGCTTTTGGTTTAGGTCTCGAGTTGTTCGGGTGTAATTTGGGTCATTGGTTGGAACTATGGGATTTTGGGGTTTTGGAGTTGACCTTGGTCAACATGAATATACAATGACCCTTTTGGGAATTCCGATTGCGAGAGCGATTTCGTACGTGTTTTATGACTAGGATGCATGTTTGGTTTATGTTCGTGGGGTTTCATATAAGTTTCGAGTGCGGGATCGGGAATTTGTGAAAAATCAGACCATCTTTTTCAGCTGGTGTCTAGTGTCATCGCATTTGCGATGGTATGCTTGCATTTGCGGAGCTTTTGCCGTATTTGCAAAAAGGGTCGGGGTTAGGGTTGTCTGCATTCGCGATACGTTTCTCGCAAATGCGCAGCTCACATTTGCGAATGAGGGGTCGCATTTGCGAGGCTCTTGGTAGTGTAAATATCTCAAAATCGGGAAATATTTCATTCTTCCATAACTCAAGTCCTAGAGCTCGATTTTGAGTGATTTCAAGTTCCATTTTGAAGATTCTTCATTGGGATAAGTTACTAACCTTCATCTAGGGCTTAATTCATGACTTTTGTTTTTTAATTTCCAATTCAATCCATGATTCAAGGTTGGGGAATAAGGGTTTTTCATGAAATGGCTCAATAGTATCTAATGAAACTGAAGGCTTAATTGTGGTTAGATTATTATGAATTTTAGGATTTGGATTAACTAGAGTATGGGTAAGATAAATTTATGATCAATTTCTAGTTTTACCCTTGGGGTTCGAATTTAGTTATTTTGGGTTCCGGGCCACAGTTTAGCAGTATGGGTATTTTTTGATTCGTGTGACCTGGTAGAGCATTATTTTGAGCATGATGAACTTGATTTCCCTACAAAATTATAATTTTGACCTTCGGGGTTTGGAATAGGATTTTAGGTGTACTTTTCGAACCTGAATCCTTTTTATTGCAATAAGGATATCTATAGAATCATATTTTAATGTAGACTTCATTTTTGATAGACTTTGACTGTTTGGAAGCACTACGAAAGGGAAAGGGGCTGGCTTGAGGGTAGTGGCTCCTATTAGGCCTCGAGGTAGGTTACAGTTTATTTCTTCAGACTCCGATTGGAGAGCATATATAATTTATAAATGTTGAGGGGTATTGGGCATGAAAAGGGGGTCCCACCTTAGTGACTGTGATGAGGACTTGGATGGGTACCAGTGTAACTATTTGGGTTGTTATTGTGAATAGTGATTTTAAATAGGGAATGCATATTATGGCCTTCGGTCATGGTTGTGGTGAAAAATCCACTAAGTTGGTATGATTGTTGTTTATATGGGCCATGAGAACCATGTTGATGAATACTTGCAATTATTTGATGTCGTTTACCTCATCACTTCGTGACTTGTATGATTAGTGAAAGAATGATCCATATTGGTGCTTGAGTTGAAAATATTGAGATTTCTTGACATAGCTATTCTTATCCATTCCTACGTTTATGACACAAGGCACTTGATATTTTGCATACATGTATTCATTCATACATACTTGATGGATGAGTTATGGAAGAGGTAAGATTGAGGTTTTCTAATTGTGACGATATATGGAATTGGGTTGCACGTCGCAACATGGGATCGGGTTCCACGCCATTACATATATAATCTATGGATCGGGTTGCATGACGCAACATGGGATCCAGTTGTATGCCATAATATGGGATCAGGTTGCACACCGCAACAGGGTATATGGACCTCGCGAGTCCCCTTTGGGTAACGACTAGACGGAATGAATGCTAGCATGTGTGTACCAGGTTTGATGTTGGCTAATGCATTGAATTCGCCTATGCATATAGCCATTTTGTCTCTTATTTTCCTTATGTGATACGTGCTTACCTGTCTTGGTGTGGAACATGATCTAAAGGGCATAGTTGGTGAAGCTAAGTTGAATTGACGTTTGAGCATTGAAATTCAACCTTTATATTTTGTATATGTGTTTTCCTTCGTTGTCGTCCTATGATACCTACGAGTACTAGTGGTTGTGTTCATACTACACTTGCTGCACTTTCTTTTGGGTGCAGATCCCGCTCAGTGTTCTAGTTCTGGGCCTCGCATTTGATTCTGAGGCGGTTCACTTGGACATTTCAGGGTGAACTTCCAGATATTCAGCGGCTTTGGATCTTCCCTTACCTTTATTTTCTGTCTATTTCTTTCTAAGACAGTATATTTTTATATTTAAGACTTTGCAATGTATTAGAAGCTCTAGTAAAAGTTAGGCCAGGTTTTAGGGTTGTAAATACTTAAGTACTTCCACACTGATTGTATTATTAAGATTGTCAATAGTACTTTATTGTGTTTGACTTCTGCATTTTCTTCATTTAAAAATGATCGAATAATTAGGGATGGTAAGCCTACCGGGGGGCTAGTGTAGGTGCCATCATGATTCGTGAAATGGGTCGTGACAAATTGGTATCAGAGCCTCAGGTTCACCAATCTCACAAGTACAAGAGCAATGTCTAGTATAGTCTTGCAGATTGGTATGTAGACATTCGTACCAATCCTCGAGAGGCTATGGCACATTTAGGAAATTTCCCTTCTTTCATTACTTTCGTGCTAATTTGTTCAAATTGGAATCTAATTTCTTATTCAATTCTCTCACAAATAGTGAGAAGACATGTGAATATGGCTAGGGATGAGGCACCAGCCCCTACTGTTAAGATAGTGGAACGTGGTAGAGGCAGAGGCCATGGTAGGGGTAGACCTCGTGGAGTGGCACAGGCTAGGGGTAGGGAACCAGTGGCTAGCCAGGCCCGTGCCAGACTATTATCTCCTGAGCCGGAGGTGGGGCATCCAGATGAGCCTTTTAAGGAGGAGTAGCTAGGACCAACCCTGATACCCGTTGAGATCATTGCTACGCTAGTGCTACAGGATGCCATGGTACGCATTCTGAGTTTACTTCAGGGCTTGACCCCGGAAGGCGCATTTCAGGCTACACCAGATGAGCCACATACTAGAGTTGGAGGTCAAACTCATGATCAGTTTCAGACCCCAAGAGCATAGCCTGCTGCTACTATGGTACGCCCACATTGATGAGATCCCAGCACCTGATTTTGCACCTCGACAAGTCCCTGGGAAAGTCATGACCCGTGATGAGCAGAAGATGTTTAAGCAGTTCACCAAGATGAGTCCCCCCTAGTCCTGTAGTATTCCGAAGAGTATGCGAATGAGTTTGTCGTCAGTTGTCATGAGAGACTTCACAATTTTGGTGTAGTGGAGTTACACAGGGCGGACTTTGCTTCTTTGTAGATGACAGGGGACGCCAAGCAGTGGTAGAGGTCTCACATTGATTGCCGACCTGCTGGGTCACCTCATTTGACATGGACTTAGTTCTATTAGGTCTTTCTGGAGAAGTATGTTCCTCGTAGCTTGAGAGACAGAATGAGGGACGAGTTCTTTACCTGGGATCAGAGAGGGTTATCTGTCATAAAGTATGAGTCTCGAATTCACAGTTTGGCCCATCATGTTGTATTGTTATTCCTCACCAAGACAGAGATGGTGAGGCGGTTTGTGAAGGGTTTACCCTTCCGCTTCGACTGGCAACCTTGTAGGTGCTGTCTTCTGGGGCTTCATTTCAGACAGTAGTAGATCATGATAAGGAGGTTGAGTTTATAAGAGGTTAATTCTTTGGCAAGGTGATGACAAGAGGGCTCAGAAATTTAGTAGTTTCAGTGATTGTTCTTCTAGGTATTTGGGGCACTATGACAGAGTCCCTCATCACCATTCTAGTCGTCCCATCCAGCCAGCACACTAGATTTCAGTAGGTGGTTCTTCAGGGCACAGTGGTTTTAGTTCAGGGCAGACATCTTGAGGTTCTTAATCCCAACACTCAGACCGTGGAGGCCACATGGGTTCTTCAATGAAAATTCAACAACCTATGGAGATTAGGGCGTGTTTTGAGTGTAATGAGATAGGGTATATTATTAGGGATTGTCTCAAGTATAGACAGATCACAGCCCAATAGGGTTCTCGAATTCAGGCACCTAGGACTCCAGCATCGCCAACTAGAGGAGGTGGATATCTTGGTAGATAGGGTTCACGGCTTGGCAGAGGTGGTCTTCAGCCTGGTAAAGACGATTCTCAGTCAGTGAAGGGTGGAGCTCAGACAGGCTATGGTGGTCGTGGTGGCAGATAGTCCAAGGGTGAACATGCCCATTTCTATGCTTTTTCAGGTAGATTAGAGACCGAGGCTTCTAATGCAGTTATCATAAGTATCATTTCGGTCTATCATCAGTCTGCGTTAGTCTTAATTGATCTAGGCTCTACCTTCTGCTATGTGTTTACTTATTTCTCTTCGGGTATGAACATACCGTGTGGCTTTCTTGATATACATATTTGAGTCTCTACTCCTGTTGGGGATTCTGTAGTAGTGGATCGAGTCTATCGGTCTTGTGTGGGTTACGTTCATAGGATACGACTCTTGGGTGGATTTAGCTATCCTCGATATTGTAGATATCAACATTATACTAGGTATGTACTGATTATCTCCTTATCATGCGGTTCTGGGCTATCACGCTAAAACAATCATGTTGGCTATGCCGGGTATTCTGAGGTTAGAGTGGAAGGGTACTCCTAGCCTTACACCAAAGAAGATTATATCGTTCCTTCCGGCTAATGGGTTGGCGGATAAGGGGTGCCTAGTATATTTGGCTTATATCCTGGATACTAGCGCGGATACTCCTCCACTGAAGTCAGTTTAGGCAGTGAAAGAGTTTTTGGTGGTTTTTCCCAAAGATTTGTCTGGTATGCAGCCTGATCGGACATTTATATTTGCATTGATTTGGACCCACGTACACGACCTATTTCTACCCCACCCTATCGTATGGCTCTAGCAGAGCTGACAGTGTTGAACGACCAGTTACAAGATTGGTTGAGAAATGGATTCATTAGACCTAGTGTTTCCTCTTGGGGTGCTCCTGTACATTTTGTGAAGAAGAAGGATGATACTATGAGGATGTGTATTGACTATCGTCAGTTGAACAAGGTTACGATCAGGAACAAGTATTTGATACCCCATATAGATGACTTATTTAACCAGCTTCAGGGTGCTTCAGTCTTTTCCAAGATCGACTTGAGATTGGGTTATCACTAGTTGAAGATTAGAGCGGAGGACGTTCAGAAGAGAAATTTCAGGACCCGCTAGCTTGGATTGTTGAAGGAGAATAAGCTTTATGCTTATTTTTCTAAGTGCGAGTTTTGGGTTAGTTCAGTGACGTTTTTGGGGCATGTGGTGTCAAAGGATGGCATTATGGTGGATCCTTAGAATATTAAGGCAGTTAGAGATTGGGCCAGGCCTACTTCAGTGACCAAGGTTCCTAGTTTTGCTGATCTTGAGAGTTATTATTGATGGTTCGTGAAGGGGTTCTTATCTTTTGCTCCTAATTTGACTCGTTTGACTCAGAAGAATGTGGCTTTTCGGTGGTCTGATGAGTGTGAGGAAAACTTTCAAAAGCTCAAGACTTTATTGACTTTAGCCCCGATCTTAGTTCTACCCCGATCTTGGTTCTACCCGCGGAAGGAAAAACTTTGCTATTTATTGTGATGCTAATCAGATTGGGATAGGTTGTGTGGTTGTGCAAGAGGGTAAGATGATAGCATACTCTTTGTTATAGCCCGTACTTCGTACGTTCGGATGTTGCGAGACCATGGCGAGAAGTTAAGGACAAGACTCTGTTCTAAAAAAGTTTCAATGTGCTAGTTGTTAGGAATATTAATTGTGGGCAATGATAGCATGGAAAATATTGAGAAAGGGTAAGGGCAAGAAGAGAAATTCGTAAAATGGGCCGTGGAAATAATGCGGAAGGTTAGGGACAAAATGGTAATATTGAGAGAAGTCGAGGGGTAAAATGGTAATTTCACAAAGGTTCAAGGAAATTCTTGAAGTGTCAAAGTGTACAAAAGGAGACACTTGGTATTCTTTGACCATGTAAGAAAAGTCAAGAAAAGAAAAGAAAAATCAAGAAAAAGGAGGAAAAGTCTAGAAAGGGAAGAAAGGGAATATGTGAC
>NW_026720083.1:0-11233 GCF_029784015.1 Lycium ferocissimum
ATACTAACTAGGACATGCCAAATGAAGGAGAGGTAGGCTTCACATACCTTTTACGCGTCGTTCACGTCTCCAAACTCAAGCTCCAAGTTCGCCAAAATCTACAAATTGGTCATGTTTACCAAACATGATTAGTGCCTTTAGAATTGAATTCTTAAAATAATACTTGGCTACCGAAATTTTGGCAGCACCTCCCCTATAAATACTCCATTCCACCAAGTTCAACTTGGCCAATCTCAATCAACAACAATCCGGGAATTCAAACCCGGCCAAACTATCAACCAACAATACCAACAAACCACTTATATTTAATTCAACTCAATTCAATTCTTTTCAATGCAATTCAACTCAATTCCATACAATTCAATATAACTCAATACAATATAATTCACATAATATTCCAACAATACCATCAACATACTACTTACCCACATCTTCCAATTTATGCAAAGAACAACAACATTTTTTTCCTTCTTTCAAATTCAAGCACAACAATCCAATTTTCATTCCTCCAAACCATTAAATCTTTATTCAAACATCATAAAACCTACCATAACAACAATTGCCATCATAAATAAAATCAATTTCACCCCACCCTAGCATAACCTACCATTCGGCCAACACACCCCTTAAGCATACTTTTCATGAATTTCTATACTTTCCATTCATTACAACAACAACCAACACACAACACAACACAACATAACACATACACACATACACACACACTCACGGCCACACCTCCTTTTTCATATTTCTCATGAATTTCACTTCTTTTTGTATACTACAACATGCACAACATCCATAACATATAAAAAGGAAATGAATTCTTACCTTCCTCCTCTAACCCTTCACTTGACTAAAGCTTCCAACTTGCAAGAATATGAATCTTTCTTGTTCCAATGAACACTCCAACTTGCTAGAGACCCCTCAATTAGTAGGAAAGAAATTTTTGAAGAAATTTTTGCCAACTTTTTCTTGAAATTGCTCTTGGCCGAATGGCCTTGGAGTTTTTCTCCTTCTTTTCTTGTTCTTCTTTTCTTGAAAAACTCTAGTGGAATTAAGATGAATTAATCATCTTTCCCTATATATATATATAGTCCCTTCCAATGGGAATTAAGCATATTGCCCCTAGCTTGGCTTGATTTTATTTGGCCAAGTATTGAAAGTGGGGCCCACGGCCAAGTGGCCCCTTTCTTGAAAATTCTAGCAAATTTATCTTATTTCATGAAAAATATTTCCCTTAATTCCAAATTTGCCCCTAGCCTTTCTCCGTATTTCCATGAGTCGTTTTGCAAATTTACCTTTTTACCCCTGGCCTTTCTTAATATTCCAACTTTAACATTTTCCATAAGCAACTTGTGTCACTTGCCTCGACTTACCCGAGGGTACAAAATACGGAATGTAACAGTATATGACACGCTTATGTATGACAAATGTATATGAAATGTATATATATATATATATATATATATATATATATATATATATATATATATATATGAGTACACAAAGTTGTATCTCCATCCCATGACTTATGATATACTTATTATGCTTATTTCATTCCCGCCTTACATACTAAGTACAATGTTCGTACCGACGTCCTTTTCTTTGGACGCCGTGTTCACGCCACGTGCAGGCAAGGAGACGGCCGATCTATAGGGGCTAGTAGGCGACGTGTGAGCACTCCATTGTCCGAGGTGTTATTGATTATTCTTTTGGCACATATATGTATATACTCTCATGATTGGGCACGACGGGGTCTTGTCCCGTCCACATGTCTGACACTCTAGTAGAGGCTCGTAGATAAGCATGTGTGGGTAGTATGTTCCCATGGTCTCCATGTGTATGTCTGTGTATGTATATATATTATTTTGATAGCCGAGGGCTTATGTTTATAAAAGTAATTATGTTGCAAATGATGACATATTTCTATGAAATTGAGAAAGTATTATGAATAAGAGCATATAGATAACGGAATGAGTGGTGTTCGGTGGTTAGCCCCGGATACCCGTCGCGGCCCGTAGTTCGGGTCGTGACAATAGCATGGGAGAAAAAGTCAATATTCCAAGGCCCAAGGCTTACCTCTTAAAGTGGCTACAATTGCAAGCTTGGGTGATTCAAGGAGGGAAGATGGCTATTTGTGCAAAGGGTTATTTGTGCAAGTGGCTACTTTGTGCAAGGAGGGTTTTCCTTGCAGGAAGGCCATGCATGCAAGGTTGATTAGGGGGCCATCTATGCAAGGAGGGACGTGTTTGGCCATTGAAGGCCAATCCTTGAATTGAAAACTACACTAAGAAGACTAGCCAAACAAGACCCTTACTTCATTAAGGGTAGCGTTATAATTGCCTATTAGTTTTCTTTGCTTAGCTTGTATATGTAGCTTGTCTTTCATTAGATTGGATGAATTATGTATTGAGATACTCCTTTGTTGAGTGATAGATTGTTTAGCTACGATTAGCTTAGCTAATGGTGGATTCCATTGTTGGTTTTGAACCTCATTTCCATTGATTTCATGAAGAGTTATTCATTTGTGGATATCATTTGAATATCTCTTACCTTGATTTCAAATAGTTTAGGTTCTATTGATTGAATCCAATTGGAAGGGTCTAGGTTTCATATACTTAGGTTTGTCCATAGATTCATTATCATTAGGGTCTAGCTTTTATCCTCTATTTCTCATCCCCTTTTCTTCAATTCTCATCCCAATTTCTTGTTATCCTTTAATTCTGCATTTTAGATATTGATTTATTGTTTCCCCCCAAATTGGTTTGTTATCATTTGGTATCAGAGCATAGGCTAGAGTATTGTTTCTACAATCCTCAATCCTAGGTTCGAATTTTGAAAATCTCAAAAATCTGAAAATTCACAAAAAAAATTCGTAAATCACTTTTGTGTTATTTTGTTGGCGGATTTGAGGTTGGAATTGAGTTTGTTACTATCACAAACCTCTAAACCCGAAGTTTCAAGTGTTTTGGTTGAGTTTGGAATCATTCACCATTGTTAGGGTTTGTAGTTTTGAAGAACTTGAAGAATTTGCAATTGGGTTTGTTGATTTGTGTTGCAATTGATGCTAAGTTGATATTGCGCTTTATTCTCCATGTGAAGGGGACCCTAGATCTGAAAGTTGGTGGAAAAAAAAGTTGATTTGAAGGCGATTTGATTTTTGGGTGTTCTCGGTGTTATTGAGGATATTCACGTCATCATAAGGAAGAAGATGACCAAAAAGAGGGTTTGATCCAAGTCATCCTAGTCAAAATCGTTAAAAGGTGTTTTTCCACCCCAAAAAGGTAAATCCTAGGTTGTGTGGGTCTAACAAGTCAAGGAAATTCAGAAAAATCCAACCAAGAATCGAGGTATATCGTACAATATGTCATCATTGAAAGTGGAAATACATTCATGATATACGGTCTGTATATCAATACACGGACCGTATAATCCACTAGGTGTCAGCCGTATAAAGTGTCAAGAAATCTTGAGCTACTGTTTTGGTAGTCAAGTGTTAAAATACGGACCGTGTAATAATATACGGCCCTTGAAAGTCAAGTACCACTTGACCGTATAGTAGCCCCAGTCATATAAGTTGGTCATATAAAAGGATACAGACCATATAAGTTGGGTATAATTTGGAGCTAACTGTTTTCGGACAAGCTTGAAGATATGGACCATATAACTCAAATATGGACCGTATAAATCCAAGACCCCAACTGTATAACAAGGCATTGGACGTACAACTTAGACGTGAAAACATATACGGTTCGTATTGATACAAGCCAAGTTGCCTCAAGTACATTTCGAGGATCGTCCCATGGAGTCAAAGTTTGGATGATAGCATAGGAGGACGGATTGGAGAGGGATGAACATTGAAGTGGCTAAAAGAGTAATGAAGGCTATGTTTGCAAGAGAAGCCACCTTCACAAATTCAAGAATTTCATCTCCACAAGGCTAGCCAAACAAGGCTCTTGCCTCATTAATAGCATTTATGTAATAATGTAGCTTTTCTTTTATTAGCTTAGTATAAATATCTAGTCTTTTATTTCATTGGGGAGCTTTTGATGAATTATGAATATTGAGTCTTTAGGTTATCTCTACAGAGAGAAACTTATGAGAGTCTTATGGATTTAAGCTCTTGCTGATTTGAGTTTTGTTCAGTGGTTTGTTACAAGGGAATCTAATTCCCTTGAGGTCTTCCTAAGAGTTTGGTGCTTGTTAATGTTAATTAATTGATGTCTTTAGGTTTAATATACCTTTAGGTTGCTTTTAATTCTATTTTCTTGTGTCAATCTCTCTATCCTTTACTATTCTTGTTAGTTTATTGCTTCCGCATATCCGTTCTTGTATCAATTGGTATCAATGATGCAAGTTGAGTTGCCTCAAGCACATTTCGAGGACCGTCCCATGGAGTCAAAGTTTGGATGATAGCATGGGAGGACGGATTGGAGAGGGATGAACATTGAAGTGGCTAAAATAGTAATGAGGCTATGTTTGCAAGAGAGGCCACCTTCGTAAATTCAAGAATTTCATCTCCACAAGACTAGCCAAACAAGGCCCTTGCCTCATTAATGACATTTATGTAATAATGTAGCTTTTCTTTTATTAGCTTAGTATAAATAGCTAGTCTTTTATTTCATTAGGAAGCTTTTGATGAATTATGAATATTGAGTGTTTAGGTTATCTCTAGAGAGAGAAACTTATGAGAGGCTTACGGAATAAGCTCTTGTTGATTGTTTGTTTTGGAAAAGGTGGTTGCAAGGGATTGAATTGAGAGGTCTCCTTCATAGTTTAGGTCCTTGTCTAGGTTAATTGAATTGGGATCTTAGCTTTAATATAGCTTTGGTTGCTTTTCAATTCCTTTTCTCGTGTCTAGCTTTTTATCTTCTTGTTATTTCCTTTATTCCGCTATCCGTTATTGTATCAATTGGTATCAGAGCCACTAATAGAATTGTCCTAGCAAATCTAGTCTTGGGTTTTGATTCTACAAAAAAAAAAAAAATCCAAATTTTTTGAAAATTTCATTTTTTTTGTCAAATCCTTGCTTTGCTGTTGATTCTAGTGTTGGATTCGAATTCCTTAGAGTTTTAGGGTTTCAGATCTGAAATTTGAGTCGATTTGGAGTTGGGGTTTGTGTTCCACCATTGTTGAGCTTCAAAGCTTCAAGAACAAGGTTGGCGGGTTTGAAGAAGGAGAAAAATTGTGGGTTAAAGTTGATTGGGGTTTGTTCTCTAGCTGATAAGGACTCTAAATCCGAAATTTGGACTTATTTGGCCAATGATTGAAGGATCTACCATTTTTGAAATTTGAAGCTTTCAAAACTTCAAGAACTTGATAGTGGGTCTTGTTGAAGAAGGTGAAATTGGAGGTTGAAACCTATTGGGCTTTGTTCTCTACATCAAAGAGAACTTAGATCCAAAATTTGAGCTAATTTGGAGTTAATTTGAGGGTAGTTGAGTTTTTTGAAATGTTCTTGTGTTCTTGAAGACCTTCAAATCTTCATAAGGAAGAAGACTCTCCAAAGGGCCATTTGATCCAAAAGTTGTCAAACAAAGTTGTGAAAAAGTGTTTGTGGACCCAAGTATGTATCCCAAAGAAAAAAAAAAGAAATACTTAGTCCTACTTTTTGATTTTTGGAAAAAAAAATGCCACGTAAGCAGTACTCGGACCAGATTCAAAGTACTGTTCACTCCGCTTTTGGTCCGCGGTGCGGAAGGAAAGCACAACTCTGAATTTTTTTTGAAAATTTGTCTAAGTCTTCAACTTGGTTTGTTTCTTTCCTAACTTCATTTCTTTGATTTGTCTAGCTCATTAACACTATTAATTGACCTTACTTAGTTGTTAATTAGTTCTTGAGTCCTATTTTTCATTCATACTAATTCTATTCGTGCTTTTCTTCGTTTTTGCCTCATTGTTAATTTGTTGGCTCAAGTCCGTTAGTTTTGTATTGAGTCGTCCTTTCTTTGGTCTAACAAGAACCCATTCTGACCTTAAGTAGTAATTGTGCACCTTGCAATCCACTGGATCTAAACAAGAATCAACATCGGCCGATCCAATTGAGTGGTAAAAAGTAAGAGAGCGTGAGTTCATTTGAGTGGTGCTACCCAAGCATAAAAGAGTGTAAACACGAGTGTGGTGAGATTCCTATACTACTAATGTTGTTTTCTTGTTTTTAAGTGTTCTTAAGCAGGTACGATGACGACGGTGAAGGAAACTCAAGTTCCCACCCGGGGACCTACACTTGGTGATGTGATGGGTATGGTAATCAAATTGGACAGCCTAGTGGATAAATAAGATGAGACGATGGGAAAGATAGAGAGGAGGAGTAAGGGAGTGCAAAGTGGCAACTCAAGAGTGGAAAAAGGAGAGGAAGTGTGGAGTGATGTGAGAGAGTTGCCACAAATTCAATCTAACCTTTCTATTTCCTCATCTTGTTGTGGAGACTCTTTTGTAGGTACTCAAGGAGATGAAAATGCTTTGAAAATGGGAACCATAAGTGAGATTTGGAAGAAATTGGAAAGAACCTTGAAGGCACACCAATGAAGTAAGCCGCAAGATGAACCTCAAACTTCACAAGTACTTGCGGTAGTTGAGAGCTTCCTTGGAATCCACACTTGAAAACCATGGTAAAGATAATGATGTGTGCGCACCGCAAGGTAAAATAGCTAACCTCAACTCTCCAATAAATGTTAATGAGCATGTTGTTAAATCAGGTTTAAGTCATAGCTTGTTTTTTTTGTTAAATTAACGAATCTTTACCATGTGATGGGCTTAATGCTTTGGTGTCAAGTGACATTGTAATTGATATGGGTGATCCAACGCTAGTTGATCCTATTGATGACCATATTGACTCTTCTTGTGAGTTCAATTTGTGTCTACCTAGTGTTGATCCTCTTGAATTGCATGTTGATACGTTTTCACCTGATTTGTTAGTGCACCCACTAGTTGATCTTAGCGATGACCGAATTGACTCTTCGAGTAAGGTTGATTTGTGTCCAACTAGTGTGAATGATTGTATTGGTAAACTTGCTTGTATTGATGGACCACTAATTGAGAATTGTTGTGATGTGTTCTATGAACCTCAGTTTAGTGATAAAGTTAGCCGAGTTGATAGTGATAGAGAATGTGAATATGACACACCACCATTGTTTGATACCTATGGAGATGAGCCTCATGGACTTATTTTGTTGACATTTGATGAGACTCAAGATGTTGAAGGTGTCGTGTGTTATGAGGATAGTCAAGAAAGTGAAAATGCTTTAAAAGATGACATTGGCTCTTTTGGGAGTGAGATGACATGCTTTGACTCCTCAATGTTCATGGATTGCTCTCTTGTAAAGGATAATATCTTATTTGAGGATGACATGACTATTGAAAGTGAAGTGCCCAGTGGAATGTTTTGTAATGTTGAAGGTGTAGCCACTTTTGGGGACTACATGGTGTTTGAAAATCCACTATGGAATGATGATGCTCTTCTTCCCTATGATGGAGATCTTCCCTTGGGGAATGATTGTCACACCCTAATTTCCGATAGGGCATGACGGGCACCCGACCCTTACTCAGGGCCGAGCGAACTCGCAGACTCTCGTAATACACATAATCATACTGGGCCCGCAAAACATGTCAAAATGCGTAAGGAAAAATTTTTCGGAAAACAAACATGCCTTTCATCTTTTTCAAATCAAATAAAACCTGTAACCATAACAAATCTGTACCCACATGAAATTCATAACACAATACATAATGATACATCGGCTTACATAGCCGCTTACAAATGACATCTCATACACACACGACACTCGCTCGCAAAGTCTCTACCATAACTCCGGATACCATACAAAAGTACTCGACTCGACAAACTCCGAAGGAAATGGAGCTCGCTAATCCAAATTTGGAACATCTTCGCTAACATCACCTACTTATCCGTGGTTACTCGCGTGGCATGAAACGCGCCCCCGAAGAAAAGGGGGTCGCACGGAATATGTACCGAGTATGTAAAGCATAGCATACGTAAAATGAAATCATAACCGAAGACAAGTGAGTACGAGAGGAAAGTGAGTATAAAAACCCAAATACCAAAGTACTTACATCCGACATACAAATCATACATACTCATACCGTACACATCATAACCTGTCATATGAGATAACATTAACCGATGTGGGATTTGCCTAAACCAATGTGGGATTTGCCTAAACCAAAGTGTGGGATTTGCCTAAACCAATGTGAAATTTTGCCTCATCATTGGGTTTGCCCCACCACCGGGTTTGCCCCACCATTGGGTTTGCCCCCACCATTGGTAAACGGAGACTCATCATATCATCATACATCATCACATATCATATGCGGTCCATAGTGGGACCCGGCGGACAGAACGTGGTCGCCACCCCATCTGGCGCCACAACACAGCATAACACCAGAAGTTTCAAATCTCCGTATCCCCATCACACATCATAACGCCATACACAAGATAACACCAAATATAAATGGAACCGGCCCTACGAGTGAGGAGCGCGGTGAACCATAACACAAGATAACACCGGATATATTATAGCGTGCGCACGATCATATACCGGCCGGATCCGGTGAAAGAGGTAATAACGTAACGCACGAGCGAGATCGTAAGTAACCATACGCATATCGTACATCATCACGGACTCAACGTAGAGATGATCAAAACGAACCCTCATTTTAAAAACCAAAACCATAGTCAAATCAAGTTTTCTTCCGAATCTCACTCGGGAACATATCAAACCGAACTTCAGAAACCATAGTTACGTATTAAAATCACGTACATAAAATCCTTATTTCAAACTCAGCAGATAAATAAGTAATCATACTCGGGGGTTGGAAAGATAGTCATGTTGGATTCTTTCAAAATAAGTTATTACAACCAACGTAGAAAAGTCGCGGGACCCGCGGGCGAGCGTCAACCCAAACCGGGCCCGCCTATGAAAATTAAAGTCCTTACCTGTCATAAAATCATTTGCGAAGAAATCAACGCGATCCGAGCTCTTCCTTGAGAGTTACGGTCGTTCGTAGTTTCGAAATCGTTTAGAAACAAATCTCTTTGAAGACAAAATTCTTTTGAAAAGAGAACCCTTTTGAAACCTTAAAAATTTAATCCTACCAAAAGACATAAGGATCATAACTCAACCTCATTAAGGGTACGAATATCAAGAAACATATAAGAATCGTTTGCGAACTCATCAAAGCAATCCGGTTCGTCCATGAAAGTTATGGACATTTTTAGACATAAAATCCTCTCGGAACAAACCGTTTACACAACATTTCAAACTCACCCATATCAAAGACATACGGACCATAGCCTGACCATACAAGGATGCCAACATCAAAAAGCAAATATGAATCATAAACATACTCGAAACTTAAGAATGGAGTTTCCCCGAGACACAAACCATGTCATACCTTAATCCCGTCTAAGACATGCCAAAAGAAAAGAAGGGTAAGCTTTACATACCTGGCTTGCTTCCTAAGCTAACCCAAACGTAAGTCTCGTCTTCTCGAAATCTACAACAACATCAATAGGCATCGAACATTAGCCATAAGCGTCGAAGAATTCAATCCCAAGCCATTACTTTTTCTACGGAATTTCGGCAAAAGACTTCCCCATAACTTGGACGTCCCCGAGAATTTAACTCGGCCAAATCTTCAACAACAATACCAACAACCATTCCAACAACATCAATAAGTAATTTCAAATGCATTCTAACACTAACAAGTCATTTCCACGTACTTCGACAGCATTCCAATTATATTCAATTTGACTACATATACCAAATCAACATTAACCATAATATTTCCAACTTCAAAATACTTCATAACATTCCATATGGTGTTTGTCCCATATTTCCATCACAGAACCATTTTATAACGATTTTACAGCTCCTTCTCCGTAAATAAACCAATATTAACACAAATAGAAAGAGATTCATACCTTTCCCTCGATAATAATGCTATATATTTACTCCTCCACCTTGAACTTAAGCCACAAAGCCTCAATATGCAGTTTTGAAGCCGCAACTATACGCTGTCTGGACCGGAATTTGAGAATTATACCTGGTTTCGGGCTAAAAGTTAGTGGTGAAAGGTTGGGGAATTGTCTAGAATATTTAGAAAGTTTTTGGTCTGATTTTTTGGCTGAAAATGAGGGGTTAAGCCCCATTATAAAGCTGCCCGAAGTCACTGTAGCAAGATCTTAGAAGATCAGTAGTGACCGACCCTTGTACGGCAATATCGTTCATCCGCGGAAATTATTTCGAGACCTAAAACTTTTATACACCGATCTCTTTATTTGCATACCGGATATGTCCAAAACTCCATACAATCAGATAACTTATTCAACATCCCAAACTTTTCCTTATTCCAAATTTACCCTTAACACTCCATACCAATGAAAAGATGAATATGCAACTTGTGCATTAAACAAAAACAAAACAAAATTAAAAAGTCTTATCCACAACTTGTCGCAATCCAACTTAAAAATATTCCAGCGTGCAAAATACGGATATATAACATCCTTCCCTTTAGAACATTCGTCCTCGAATGTTCAACTAATCGCATAAGGTCATATAAGGGTCTCTGTGAGGGGGTTTCCTTTATTACCATAGCATGCACTCTCACCTACCAATCATATTTCTTTTTCATCTCTTCTTCAACTTCTCAAATCATTTCCTCCCCGTTATTACTCGCCTACGTACCTTAACAAAAGCCATGTCTTTAGTACGTAACCTTCTTACTTTACGAACAACATAACAAGGTCCAATACATATCGGGTTAAACCTTTCCTTCTCGTAATTCCTTTTACTCAACTTGTAACATTGTAGGCACATTATCTCGTGTCGTCTCTTAATCTTTAAGTCAAACCCTTCCTTATTCGTTCCATAGCTTGTTTTTCCCGTTTCACACTTGCCTGCGTATTCTAGCTACGTAGATCACATCATAGCCTTGGCCACTTTCTCACTAGACTTCACTTATTTTCATAACAACCCACCCTCATTGTATAACACTTCTTAACCCTTTACCCTTTTCTGATCAACTCCTTCCTCTGTACTCTTGTCTTAATCATACTATTACTTCTTTCTCGAGGTCAGCCATACTCGCAACTGTCACGACCCAACTCCGTAGGCCGCGACACGTGCCCTAGTTGGACACTCATACGTACCTTACCCTACCTTAGCAAAATATTACAAATAAGCGTAAATAATAATTTAACAAGGACAAG
>NW_026720084.1:0-10836 GCF_029784015.1 Lycium ferocissimum
ATGTTCATATTCACATACTAATTTAAGGTCATTCGAACATAAACCAAGAGCGTTTCAAAATATATATCCAATATTCAACAATTCCAACAATTTCCATACAATTCGATATAATTTAATACAATATAATTCGCATAATATTCCAACAATACCATCAACATACTACTTACCCACATCTTCCAATTTATGAAACAACAACAACATTTTTTTCCTTTCTTCAAATTCAATCACAACAATCCAATTTTCATTCCTCCAAACCATTAAATCTTTATTTTAACACCATAGGACCTATCATAACAACAATTTCCATTCTAAATAAAATCAATTCATCACACCCTACCATAACTTATCATTCGGCCAACCCTCCAACCCATGTATATATTGTTCATGAATTTCCATATTTTCCATATATTACAACAACAACCAACACACAACACAACACAACATAACACATACAATACATACATACTCACGGCTCAACACCCACACTTCCACAACCTCTCCAAAATTGTTCAACTTTCATTCTCAACATAATATCCATAACAATAACAACTAATACTAGATAAAATAGTTAAAACATAATTCCTCCACATATATAGGCATGCACGGCCATGCACCTATTTTCTTATTCTCCACGAATTTCAACCATTTTTTGTACACTACAACATGCACCAATATCCATAACATGTAAAAAGGAAATGAATTCTTACCTTTTCCTTATTTCTTCACTCAACTAGAATTTGTGACTTGGATGAATATGAATTTTTCTTGCTCCAATGGATACTCCACCTTGCTAAGAGCCCTCTAATAGTTAGAAAAACAATTTTTGAAGAAATTTTTGCCAAGGTTTTTGTTGGCTTCTCTCTTGGCCGAAAGTTGGAGGGTTTTTTCTCCTTCTTTGTTTTGTTCTTCTTTTCTTGAAAATTCTAGGGAAATAAGATGACCAAGTCATCTCTCCACCTCTTTATATACTTAGTCTCCTTCCAATGATAATGAAACAAATTGTCCCTTGCTTGGCTTGAATTCATTTGGCCATGTTTTGCAAGTGGGGCCCATGGCCAAGTGGCCTTTTTCTTGAAGATTCTAGCAAATTTCATCCAATTTCATGAAAATATTTTCCCTTGTTCCAAATTTGCCCCTAGCCTTTCGCCATATTTCCATGAGTCATTATGCAAATTTACCATTTTACCCCTGGCCTTTCTTAATATTCCAACTTTACAATTTTCCATACGCAACTTGTGTCACTTGCCTTGACTTACCCGAGGGTACAAAATACGGGATGTAACAAAAGTATTTTGATTTGGATATGTAATCTGATATAAGGATCCTGATGTGAGTAATCTGTTATGAATAATTTGCTACGAACATTCGATAGGAATATCTTACGTAACTCGATGTTTTGGTTGTCGACGACGGGGGAGTATGATTGTTCTATTGAGTCTTCGGATGTTGGTAAGTGTGTGTGTGCTGGATATGTGTGCATATGGTTTCGGATATGTGTGCATATGTGTGTATGGTTTGTGTATGTGTGTATGTGTATGTGTGTATGTGCGTGTGTATGTGTGATATTGACCGTGGATACTTGGCCGCGGTATGTGTGATATTGTCCAAGAAAAATGGATACTTGACCGCGAAAAATGGTCTTAAAGTGACATGATGTTACATCTCGCACTTCGCACGTCGGAATATTTTTAAGTTGTTGCGACAAATTAGGGACGAGGTTATTTTTCGACTCTGTTGTAAGGCATAAGTGCTTTATGATTTTATGGAATGGAGTTATTAACAAAAATTTGGGGTTAAAAAGTGGAATTTTGGGAATTAGAAGTTCATGAAAAATAAGGCCATGTGTAGTGTGGGCCATGGCCACTTGGAAGCTTAATATATGTAGAACTAAGATGACTCATTAAGTCATTTTCATCAAGTTCATCTTTTGGAAATTCTAGAAAATTGAAGAAAGTTGGAGGGAAAAGAAAAGAAAAAGAATTGGAAAAAAATTTTGGAGAAAAATAGGGGCACATGACCGGCCATGTGCCCCAATATTACTATATATATATATGTGTGTGTGAAGAAGAAACAAGACAATTCATCATTTGGTTCTAGAGAAATCAAGAAAAGGAAAAGAAAAGAGAAAGAGAGTCTAACATGGATAAACTAATAATATGGGTGTGATAAAAAAATGTTTCCTTCATGCTTTCATGCTAAATGAGAGGCTCTCTGTCGACGTGGAGTGGTTGTTAGAACAAGAAAATCATTCGTTGATGTTATAGCTATTCTTGAGAGAAAGAAGTAGGAAGAGAAGGTATGAATCAATCTCACCTTTCTTATGTTATGAGTGATTTGTGTATGTTGTAAAGGGTGGAAATGGATTAAAATCATGAAAACATGGAAGTTGAAGCATAGCCGTGTATGTGTGTGTGTGTAGCCGTGTGCATGTGTGTTTGATGTAGGAATGATGTACAAATGTTATCTTGCATGTTGGTTGTTGTTGCTATGAATTATATAATGAAGAAATGAATGAATCATGGAAAGATGTGTGTTGGTAAGTGTGGCCGTGAATTAGGGGTTGTTTTTTTGAAGGGATAAGTAGGATGAACAAATTTTATGTTGTAGTTTGGTAGTTGTTTGTTGCGGCTTATGTATAAAATGAAGGTTTAATGACCCTAAATGGAAGTCGTAAGTGTAGGGGCTGATTTGGGAATGTAAGATGATTCTAATATGGTTCTTGAATTTATAAAAATAATGTTGTAACGTATGGGGTTGTGGATGTAGTTTATGAATTTGGAAGGTAGAAATGTGTTATCATTGTCCTTGTTGAACTTGGAGGATTTCGGGTAGATGTTGGGTTGGTTGGGCTGATTTGAACACTTTATGGATTGTCCGAGATGATCTTGATTCATGCTTGAATGGCCTTGAAATAATATTTGAATGCGTATGATCATTGATTTTGGTTTGGATGTATGAAGTTTATTTGAATGAATGTGAATGTTGTCGCCTTATGTAGAAATGAGTTGTTAATGTTGGAATGCGTTGGAAATTGAATATTGATGTTGTTTGCATTCTTGATTGTTGAGTTCCATTCTCGGATTGTTATTGAATTTGGGCCGAGCCATAATTCTCGGGATGGTGTATTTACGGAGGAGATGCTGCCCAAATTTTTGTAGACAAGTGAAGAATGGAAGAGTTGAAGGCATAAAGGTCTACTATTGACAATTGGTAAACATGACCATTTGCAAATTGAGGCGAAACGGGATTCGAGATCGAACGAGCATAAGACTTCCAAAAGGTATGTGAAGCTATCCCTCTCCTTCTTTTGGCATGTCCTAGGTATACTAGGCTTGAATTTGAGCCTCGGGGTTATTACGTTCATCGAAAGTCGATTCGAAATTGGGCACTATTCATTCAGTGCGATTGAACTAGAATCTTTATATTTTGTTGGAAAATGTTCAAACGTCCGTAACTTGCAGGAATGTGATCGAACTGCCTTGAAACTTCATAGATGACTCCATTAAGTGATAATTTATAAAACCTTTCAAAACCACTCCGAAGGGAGTGTGATATTTTATTATTTAAACTTTTCAAAACCACTCCGAAGGGGTGTGATATATTATTTTCTAAAGCTTTCTTAAAACCACCCCGAATTGTGTGATATATTATTTTCTAAGGCTTTTCTAAAACCACTCCGAAGGGGTGCGTACAAAACCACTCCGAAGGGGTGTGATATTTTATAAAACTTTTTAAAAAAACCACTCCGAAGGGGTGCGATATTTTATTATTATTATTACTAATATTAATATGCCCTGAAAACAGGATTAGTATTATGTCGCGAGTGGCATGCCCGATGGGGCCGGGGTAGCCGTATGCCGCGAGTGACATGTGGGCTAGGATGTCGGGGACGAATCATGTCCTACAATGGGGAACGGGATAGACGTATGTTAAGGACCGGCATGCCCGAAGGGGCCATCATTTTACGTCGGGGCCAGCATGTCCGATGGGGCCAGGATAGACGTATGCTGGACCGGCGCACCCGAAGGGGATTAATATTGTTATTACTACTATTATTATTATAATTATTATTATTATTATTATTATTATTATTATTATCATCATTATCATATATTATGCGGAAGCTACTAATGCCCAAAGGGGCCACCATTATTATTTCGGCCGGAAGCGGCCGTCCGAAGGGACTATTTTATTTAAATATTTAATTCATGTCGGGTAACCTAAACTTGCTTTGATGTACTTTTCACGATTTACGCTTTAGTAATGCTTTACATACTCGGTACATATATAATGCCCTCCTTCTTCTCATATGCGTTTCATGCCAATGGTACACCGGATGAAGAGAAGACTTGCTAAGTGGTCCCCGCGGGATTGGCGAGCTCCGCCTCGGTTCGGAGTGTTGCCGAGTCAAAGTGTTCGTGTCATGGTTTTTAGCATATGTTAGAGACTTTGCGAGACGATTGTCTGTGGATAGTGCGTCGGGAAGTGCGAATAGATTGTAAATGTTAAAAGAGTTTATATTTCCAGATAATGATTGTTGTTTGAAAAGTTTCATGTTTTCTTAAAAATTTTCGAAATGGCAGGTTTTATTATGCGAATGTTTAAGGGTTCGCTCGAAAGCGAGGAGGGTCGGGTGCCCATCACACCAGAAGGTCGGGGTGTGACAAAGTGGTATCATTAATCAGTTGTCCTAGGGGTTGTCTACAAAGTCGTGTCCGGTAGAGTCTTGTTTATGGTGTGTTGCGCGCCACATTTATAAACAAGAGGCTACGGGGCATCTAGGGATTGTTGACCTTCTTTCATATCTAAGAATTGTTGACCTTTTTTTTCATATCTAAGATCGTGCGATAGAGCCCAGTCATAGGGTATGAAATCCCTTGTACTAACCTTTTATTTCAGCTGAAGGACGACGTCGATAAAAGAAGGCGACCTATGACATCAACAGTTACAAAGTACAGTGGTAAGCAATGGGGCGGACGAGACATGTTGAATGAGATAAGAACATTGAAGTACTACTGAAATGTAAGTCGGGAGAATGGAAGTGAAGGTGCACATTAGGAATCAAAAAGGGCAAAACGGGAATTGTAAGAGAAAGGACGTGTCGCAAACACGCCTCTGAACCTGTAAAACTTTGACTGGCTCCAGATTATGTAATAAAGGCCATATGGGAAAGCGTACGCAATTATATCAGCATTAAGGCACCAAACCCCACCAAAGTTTTGGGGTTAAGCGTGCTCAGATGAGAGCAATTTCATGATGGGTGACCCCCGGGAAGTATGCCAAAATTTCCACAAATGTCGATCCAAGAGACAAATGGGAGAATAGAATGTACAAGATGGTTGGAGACTATGAAAGGACATCATCTAGCACGCGACGGTTTTCGAGATTAGAGAAGAGACGATTAAGTACGCTACGGCTTTGGAATTAGGATAGGCTTGAACTACGTTTGGAAGTATTTTGTGGATTAGTTGATAATGACTATGTATACACATATGAATGCGTATGATGCCTCATTGTGATTAAATTAGTGAACACGTGTACCCAATTTACGTGAATTTTTGTTGGCGTTTAAGGAATTTTCAAAGGGGGGAGAATATATCATGTCGGACTTAACAAGAATGAGTATGAAGAAAAAGGACGACTATAAGAAGGGAGCTCCCCCAAGGTGCTTATGAGACCCTGTACGCCTAGTCGAACATTCGAGGACGAATGTTCTAAAGGGGGGAAGGATGTTACATCTCGCACTTCGCACGTCGGAATATTTTTAAGTTGTTGCGACAAATTAGGGACGAGGTTATTTTTCGACTCTGTTGTAAGGCATAAGTGCTTTATGATTTTATGGAATGGAGTTATTAACAAAAATTTGGGGTTAAAAGTGGAATTTTGGGAATTAGAAGTTCATGAAAAATAAGGCC
The DNA here is from genome assembly GCF_029784015.1 of Lycium ferocissimum. Classification (NCBI taxonomy): domain Eukaryota; kingdom Viridiplantae; phylum Streptophyta; class Magnoliopsida; order Solanales; family Solanaceae; genus Lycium; species Lycium ferocissimum. Next base: position 5,916 of record NW_026720084.1, read on the forward strand.
ATGTGTAGTGTGGGCCATGGCCACTTGGAAGCTTAATATATGTAGAACTAAGATGACTCATTAAGTCATTTTCATCAAGTTCATCTTTTGGAAATTCTAGAAAATTGAAGAAAGTTGGAGGGAAAAGAAAAGAAAAAGAATTGGAAAAATTTTGGAGAAAAATAGGGGCACATTTTAAATGTGCCCCAATATTACTATATATATATATGTGTGTGTGAAGAAGAAACAAGACAATTCATCATTTGGTTCTAGAGAAATCAAGAAAAGGAAAAGAAAAGAGAAAGAGAGTCCATCGGCCGGTGGCCAAATTCTACAGTTCCCTTATGGGTGTGATAAAAAAAAATGTTTCCTTCATGCTTTCATGCTAAATGAGAGGCTCTCGTCGACGTGGAGTGGTTGTTAGAACAAGAAAATCATTCGTTGATGTTATAGCTATTCCTAGCCGAGAGAAAGAAGTAGGAAGAGAAGGTATGAATCAATCTCACCTTTCTTATGTTATGAGTGATTTGTGTATGTTGTAAAGGGTGGAAATGGATTAAAATCATGAAAACATGGAAGTTGAAGCATAGTCACTAATATGTATGTGTGTGTGTGTAGCCGTGTGCATGTGTGTTTGATGTAGGAATGATGTACAAATGTTATCTTGCATGTTGGTTGTTGTTGCTATGAATTATATAATGAAGAAATGAATGAATCATGGAAAGATGTGTGTTGGTAAGAAACCACTTGAATCCATAACTTCTGTTTGAAGGATGTAGGATGAACAAATTTTATGTTGTAGTTTGGTAGTTGTTTGTTGCGAGATTTATGTAGCCAAAATGAAGGTTTGATGACCCTAAATGGAAGTCGTAAGTGTAGGGGCTGATTTGGGAATGTAAGATGATTCTAATATGGTTCTTGAATTTATAAAAATAATGTTGTAACGTATGGGGTTGTGGATGTAGTTTATGAATTTGGAAGGTAGAAATGTGTTGTCATTGTCCTTGTTGAACTTGGAGGATTTCGGGTGATGTTGTAAGTTGGTTGGGCTGATTTGAACACTTTATGGATTGTCCGAGATGATCTTGATTCATGCTTGAATGGCCTTGAAATAATATTTGAACGTATGATCATTGATTTTGGTTTGGATGTATGAAGTTTATTTGAATGAATGTGATGTTGTCGCCTTATGTAGAAATGAGTTGTTAATGTTGGAATGCGTTGGAAATTGAATATTGATGTTGTTGGCATTATGTGATAATGGCCGAGTTCCATTCTCGGATTGTTATTGAATTTGGGCCGAGCCATAATTCTCGGGATGGTGTATTTACGGAGGAGATCTTGCCCAAATTTTTGTAGACAAGTGAAGAATGGAAGAGTTGAAGGCATAAAGGTCTACTATTGACAATTGGTAAACATGACCATTTGCAAATTACGGGCGAAACGGGATTCGAGATCGAACGAGCATAAGACCCGAAAGGTATGTGAAGCTATCCCTCTCCTTCTTTTGGCATGTCCTAGGTATACTAGGCTTGAATTTGAGCCTCGGGGTTATTTCGTTCATCGAAAGTCGATTACGAAATTGGGCACTATTCATTCGGTGCGATTGAACTAGAATCTTTATATTTTGTTGGAAAATGTTCAAACGTCCGTAAACATGGGAATGTGATCGAATTGCCTTGAAACTTCATAGATGACTCCATTAAGTGATAATTTATAAAACCTTTCAAAACCACTCCGAAGGGAGTGTGATATTTTATTATTTAAACTTTTCAAAACCGCTCGAAGGGTGTGATATATTATTTTCTAAAGCTTTCTTAAAACCACCCCGAAGGGGTGTGATATATTATTTTCTAAGGCTTTTCTAAAACCACTCCGAAGGGGTGCGTACAAAACCATTCTAGACCAAGAAGTGTGATATTTTATAAAACTTTTTAAAAACCACTCCGAAGGGGTGCGATATTTTATTATTATTATTACTAATATTAATATGGAAAAACTAGGATTAGTATTATGTCGCGAGTGGCATGCCCGATGGGGACCGGGGTGGCCGTATTTTCGGTTGACATAAAGCAAAGCACATTTGGGATGCGGGGACCAAGAATGGGGCCGGGATAGACGTATGTCGGACCGGCATGCCGAAGGGCCATCATTTTACGTCAAAATAAAACAAAATCCGATGGGGCTGGGAAAAAAATTTACAATTCCAAATGAAACGCAATCGAAGGGGATTAATATTGTTATCACTACTATTATTATTATAATTATTATTATTATTATTATTATTATTATTATTATCATCATTATCATTAAACCCCGGAAGAAAATGATAAAACAAGGGGCCACCATTATTATTGTTGGCAAGAAAAAACTCAAGGACTATTTTATTTAAATATTTAATGAAATCAAAGGTAACCTAAACTTGCTTGCTGATGTACTTTTCGATTTACGCTTTAGTAATGCTTTACATACTCACATATTAAGGGAGAGTTTTGGAATTAGCGTTTCGGACCACGCTGGTACATCCACGGATGAAGAAGACTTGCTAGAAGTGGTCAGCGGGATTGGCGAGCTCCACCTCGGTTCGGAGTGTTGAGTAAAGTGTTCGTGTCATGGTTTTTAGCACGTGTTAGAGACTTTTAGGTCAACGGGTTTTGTGGATAGTGCGTCGTGCGAGTAGATTGTAAATGTTAAAAGAGTTTGTATTTCCGGATAATGATTGTTGTTTGAAAAGTTTCATGTTTTCTTAAAAATTTTCGAAATGGCAGGTTTTATTATGCGAATGTTTAAGGGTTCGCTTCGACTCGAGAGTTGGGTGCCCTCAAAATCTGGTCGGGGTGTGAAGTATGCTTTTTGGATTCTAGCGCGGCATGTGTATGTGTGCTAAATGTTGGTTGGATACTTGACTTTGACTTGTAGTGGATTCTTGGCCGCGGCATGTGTATGTGTGATATTGTCCTTTGGATACTTGACCGCGGGCCGTGACATGACATTTGGATTCTTGGCACGGTATGTGTGTGTGTGTGTTATTGACATTTGGGTATTTGGCCGCGGTAATGTGTGTATGATTTGTGTATATGTGATTTTGACGGTCCGGATTATGATCGGTCGGTTAATGTGGCTCATATGATATGTTGATTATCCTAGTTGTCTTCGAACCCCTTATGTATGATTTGGATGTCGGATGTAAGTACGTTGGTATTCGGACTATTATGCTCGCGTTCGGTACACTTTACTTCGTTTTACGTATTTTTACGCTTTGCATACTCGGTACATATTTCGTACTGACCCCTTTCTTCGAGAGCTGCGTTTCATGCCGCGCGGTACTCCCGGATGATTAGCGACCATTACGGAAGATGTTCAGTGGGTTGGCGGCTCCGCTTGCTCTGGAGTGTTGGAGTCGAGTTTGTATGATATGCTTTACTGGATGGATGTTAGAGACTTTGCGGACGGTGTCATGGGTATTGGTTGTCGGTTACGTGGCGGCTCCAACAGCCGACGTGTCATTTTGTGTTATGATACGAGGTCTATATGTTTCTGATTTTGTATGATTTGAAAGCAACGAAAAAAAAGAATATTTACGAAAGTCGCGATAAGTATATCATCTTTATTAATTTAGAAAGAGCAAAGGGTTATGTATGTAATAAGAGTCAGCGGGTTCGCTCGGCTCTAGGTAAGGGTCGGGTGCCCATCACACCCTAATAAGGTTAGGGTGTGACACGGTACACCCGAAGGGGATTACTAGTATTATTGTCATTGTTATTACTACTGTTGTTACTATTATTGTTATTATTATTAGGCCGGAAGCGGCCGTCCGAAGGGACTATTTTATTTAAATATTTAATTCATGTCGAGGTAACCTAAACTTGCTCTTTGTTGTACTTTCTATTTCTTGCTTCGGTGATGCTTTACATATTCGGTACATATTCTAAATGCGCCCGCACATCTTCGAGTACACGTTTCGTACCCGCGGGTCGGAGGCGCGATTTGTGATCCGGCTAGTTGGGGAACCACTTGTGGTCGGACAGCTCCATTTGCTCGGAAGTACATTCTGTTTGGTATAATTTTGTGTATATATTTGCGAGTCATACTCTTTAGAAGTACGAGCAGTGATGGGGATTGTAGTTCTTGTTTGGCCTTGTCGGCCACTATTTTGTTGTACGAAAGAGCGGAAAGGGCCTTCGCTACCGCCTTGTTTTATGTCGTATGTATATATATATCATGTTTTGAGATGCCTCGAGCCACGTGTCGATTTTGGGTATTTCATTTACAATTTTCAATTCTTGTTTTAAAAAAAAAATTTGAGTTGACGTCTAAGGGTTCGCTTGACTCTGATGAGAGTCGGGTGCCCGTCACACCCAACCCGAAGGTTGGGGTGTGACATAAGTATGATGTGATGAATGTATGATGATATCACACCGCGCCTATATGGCCGAGAGCGATCCCACTTATGAGCGAACAGCTATACACACACCATGGCCAAATGGAATGGGCGGACACAGCCTAGTGGGTGGCATGAGATAATATCTGGACGCGGGGATCTGGACGCGAGGACAATGATGATGTTATTGTTCTTGATTATTACACGCACCTATATGTGGTCGGTGACATATATGATTATGTACATATGATATGATGATGATAATCTTGAGAGTAAAAACATATATATGATCTTTCTTATGATTCGGTCGGATTCCTGATTGCTCGCTTATTTTATGCCTCCTCGGTTATTGATGCTTCATTATTGTTGTGCTTCATACTCGGTACAATATTCGTCTTGACGTTCTTTTCTTGATTGTTGTGTTCATGCCCACAGGTAGACGAGGAGGTGATCCGGATCCATAGGAATAGCGAGTGATTTGAGAGCACTCCCGTATTAGGAGTGCTACGGAACTATTCTTTTGGTACATATGTTTGTATATTTCTATTTTGGGCATGGCGG
>NW_026720085.1:0-15635 GCF_029784015.1 Lycium ferocissimum
GTCTTTTGAGATAACATTTGCATTATTTATATTAGTTGTTTTGGCTGAAAGGCATTTGTGTATAAAGCAGTTATGTTCCTATATAAATCATGATTTTCTATAATTCATACATTAGTGAGCGAAGAGCTTTAATAGAGGAATAATGAAGAATAGAATGAGAGGTCTTTCGTGGGTAGCCTCGGACGGGCCGCGTGACCCACTATGTTTGGGTCGTGACATTCCAATAATTCACTTTTGACCCCAAATTTTCCTTAATATTCCATACCAATAAAATCATAAGCAACTTATGCCTTAAAACAGAATCGAAGGTCAAAAATCTCAATCTCGTATCCCGAGATGGTCTTGTCCTTAACTTTTCGTGGTTAGCACGGATTATCCCATTGTACAAAATACGGGATATAACACACAGGTAGACGTGGGAGCGACCCGTGTTCATAGGAAGTGTGACCAGGCAGGTTTACGAGCACTCCATTATTCCGGAGGTGCTATTTTGAGATATTATTTTGTGTACATATTTGGGCACGACGGGGTCCTGTCCCGTCCTTATGTCTAGTACTCTAGTAGAGGCTCGTAGATACGTATGTGTGGGTAATATGGTCTCATGATTTTCCTCCTTTTGCATATATTATTTTGATAACCGAAGGGCTTATGTATATTGTTATATCTCGCACTTTGTACGTCGGAATATTTAAGTGAATTACGACAAGTTGGGAACAAGACTATCCGGAGAGACGAAGTAGAGACTTTTGTATGTTTTAAAGGCTTAAGTTGTGTATGATTTTATTGGCATGGAAATGTTAAGGAAGCATTTGGGATTAAATTCCATTTTTGGAAAGTGTGCTATTTTTGGAATGTTGAAAATTCAAAAAAAAAAAAAAAGAAACAAGGGCCATGTGGCCGGCCACCTTATGTGGGACATGGACACATGGTTGGCTAATATTTGCAATAAAAAGATGACCAAGTCATCTTATTTCACCATTCCACCTCCTAGAAATTTCAAGAAAAATGAAGAAAGAACAAGAAGGAGAAAAACGGCCATGGCTGGCCGAATTTCAACCATGGGTGGTGATCAAGGAAAAAATATTTTCTCCTAGGTTTCCTACTAATTGAAAGGCCCTCGTCAACGTGAAGTAGTTGTTGGAACAAGAAAATCGCTCGTTGTTGCCATGTGGGACTCTAGCCGAGAAAGAAGTGGGGTGGAAGAGGTAAGACTTAATCCTTATTTTTATATGTTATGTATGGTTTGTGCATATTGTGGAATGTGGAAATGAATGAAAACTCATGAAATATGGTAAGTTGAAGTTGGGCCGTGTGTGTTGTGTCTTGGCCGTGTGTAGTGTGTGTTGCATAGGAGTAGTGAATTAATTGTATATAGCTTGTTGGGTGTTGTTGTAATGTGTGAAAATGGATGAAAATCATGGAAGGTGTGGATTGGTGGTGGTGGCCGAAAATAGGTTATGTTGTTTGGCAAGGAATGAACAAATTTTATTTAGTGTAATTTGGTTGTTGTGTTGTGGATTATGTAATGAAAATGAAGGCGTTGGATGATACAAGTTGAGGTTGGGATCAATTGTAAGCTAATGTAGAAGTTAGCATAATGGTAATATGGTTTCTTATATTTACATGAATGATGTTGTAAAATGTGGTTGTTGATGTATTTGATGAAATTGAAAGAAAGAAACGTATTGTTGTTATTCTTATGGCATTTGGAAAATTTCGGGTGGAGTGGCCTATTGGTTGGGTCATTTTGAATATTGTATGGATTGCTTGGAATGTTCTTAAATCATGTGTGAATGGTTGCGGATTAGTAATCGAATATATGAGCATTGGTATTGAATTGATCGTATGTAGTTATTTGAATACAAATGAAATGTATCCGAATTGTGTAGAAAGGAATTATTAATGTTAGAATGCATTTGGGATTGAATATTGATATTGTTATTATGTTTGTTGGTATTGTTGATAATGATTTGGCCGAGTTAAATTCTTGGGGATGTCCAATTTATAGGAAATCTGCCCGAAATTTCGGTAGATAAAGTGTTAATTTGGTATTGAATGCCTAAGTGGTTATGGCTAATGATCGATACCTAATGACGTTATTGTAGATTATGAGAAGTCGAGACTTAAGGTTGGATTAGCTTAGGAAGCGACTAAGGTATGTAAGGCTTACTCTTTCCTTCTTTGGCATGTCTTAGACGCAATTAAGGTATGACATGATTTGTGCTTGGGGTAACTCCGCTCTTACGTTCCAAGTATGTATATGATTGTTATTTGCTTCATGATGTAACATACTTCATATGGTCCTTAAGTCTTATGAATGCTTGGAATTCAAACATGGTATAAAGAATTTTGTTCCTAAAGATCCTATGTCTAAAAACGTCCGTAACTTTCGTAAACAAAACCGGATTGATTTAATGCGCTCACAAATGATCCTATGACATGTAATGACTTTAACTTTCATGTACGGGCCGGATTGGTTTAATGCATATCCGTGGGCCCGAGGTTTACGTTTGAATAGTCCTAACGACTTGTTTTTGAAAGAACTTAACATGATGTCCGCTTTGACTTTCGAACGTCGACTACCTACTTCATTGAGTCTATGATGATTTATGTGCATATGATTTCTCACTACTCTGCTCGTGCAAGCTCAATATGTCTTTCACCGAGTCCCGGGCCAGGTACGTATTTGTGCACATTCCTCTGCATTGTTCATCGAGTCCCTCATTAGAGGGCCGGGTACGCTATATATATATATATGTATATGATGATGTGATGATGGGGATGGAAGCCAGGATGGCACACCGAGTCCCTTGCTAGCGGGGTCGGGACACGCTTCACCGAGTCCCTCACTGTAGGGCCGGGTACGGTATATATATATATATATATATATATATATATATATATGATGGCATGATGACATGATTATGATATGATTTACTCACCGAGTCCCTCGGCTAGAGGGCCGGGTACGGTGTATATGTACAATGATATGATTTTATCCAACGAGCCCCCCATTAGAGGGCGGGTACGTATATATGTACGATAATATGATGATACGATTATGATATGATTTATCTACCGATATATGTATATGTATGACAAATGTTTTCAAAAGGCAAGCCTTATGATTTTTCCGTACTCTTTACTTCGGTATGGTCCCGCTTACTATATTTCATGCTTTACATACTTACATATTCCGTACTTGACCCTTTCTTCGGGGGTGCGTTTCATGCCGCGCGGTACACCCGGATGAGTTGAGGATATTAGCGTAAGACGTTCCGGCGGGATTGGCGAGCTCCATTTTTCTCGGGAGTGCGGCCGAGTCGAGCCTTTGTGATATGGTTACATGTTCCATGTTAGAGACTTTGCAGACAGTGTCGTGGGCATAAGATGTCGGTTATGTAAGCGGCTATGTAAGCCGATGAGTTATCATGCGTTGTATTATAAGTTCTATATGTTTCTATATGTTACAGATTTTCTTTGATTCGAGAAAGGCAAAAAGCATATTAATTTTTGAAAAACTTCCGTTGTATATTTGTGTCATGGTTTGACTGTCAGCATGATTATGAGTATTATGTGAGTCAGCGGGTTCGCTCGGCCCTAAATAAGGGTCGGGTGCCCATCACGCCCTAACGGAAATTAGGGTGTGACAAATTGGTATCAGAGCGGTTCGTCCTAGGGGTTGTCTGCAAAGTCGTGTCCGGTAGAGTCCTGTTTATGGTGTGAAGCGCGCCACATTTATAAACAGGAGGCTACGGGGCATCTAGAACGGTTACTCTTCTTTGACATCTTAGATCGTGCCGTAGAGCCAAATTATAGGAAATGAGATTCCTGACACTAACCTTTGATTTTTGCCAAGAAATGGCATCGACGAAGAAAGCGATTAACGATATTGGAGGCTACGAAGTACGCGGTAAGCAAAGGTATGCAAGACATATGTCGGAGTACGATATTAAAGTACGATTGAAATACAAGTTGAGATCAAAAAAAAAAAAGTAAATAAGAAAGGGTGACAGGTGCTGACTGAGTTGGGCATATAAGGTATACGTATTATTTTTGTACTGTCAATGATGTTGGGAGCCCTGTGAGGCTGTGATATGATGGGATATGCATAAATATATGTTGGCCCTGTGAGGCATTCATTCGGTATTTCGTGTACGAGGTTATGAGATAGTAACGATTCTGAGAGGAAACTCTGCCGAAATTTTTCCAGGAATAAAGAAAGAATGAGATTTAGGTTTGTAATATGTCTGGAAACGGGGTCGTGCCAATAGTAATGAAATTTTTTTTTTGACTAAGATACGAGCGCAGCCGACTTCGGGAAAAAGGGTAATTGCGGAATTGGGGATAACCATAATTAGAAGTTCGATATCGACACGGTGAAAAGAATTGGGAAAGGTCTGGTAATCCTAAGAGATGATTCGAGCTGGCAAATTTTGATGAAATGTTATTTAAGGCACTGACCGAACTGAGGGACGAATGATGACGCGCTTATAGTTAAAAAAAGTAATAGCACGATTAAGACAAGAGCGGGGGAAAAGAATTGCAACGGGCATGAATGTACTAATAAGGCAAGCGGTGAGATAATAAGGATAAAGTGGGTCGAAAAGGGTAAAGGATTAAAAAGTGTTATATTATCGGATTGATTACGAACGGATGTAATATGAGTATAGCGAGGATCGTTATGGAAATAAGTAAAGCCTAATTAGAAAGCGGCTAAAGCTATGATGTGGTCTACGTAGCTAGAATATAAAAGTAAGTGTGAAACGGAAAAGTGAACTATAGAGCGAATAAGCGAGACTTATCAGGTTCTATAAGGGAAACCTGGAATAAGGGTTATATAACAGTAGAAATGATAGTGAGTGTAAGAAAGAAAGGGTAATCGGAAGAAAGAAATAAGAAGGGAGTGAGACAATGGTATAGTAACAGACCATGACACGCGTAATTAAGGATCCAGGTGTCAGAAGTGACGGGATTGTGAAAGACTCGGTTGTAGAAAGGATGAGGAACAAGGTAAAATGAGAGCAGAAATCCAAAGGATGGTAACGAGGATTTATAAGTAACGGCGATCGGGGTGTGTTCATCGCCATCGAGAATTTGGAAGCCTAGAACGAAAGGTAATCATATCCACAGGTGAAAAGCGAATACCGAGGACCAAAGGAGGGGTAAAATAGTAATTATGCTATAAGAGCGCTCTTGTTAATCACTTACCTAGACACTTGATGGATTCGAGGGCTAGACGTTCCGCCTAGGCTATGACTGTAGACTATTGAGATCTAGCGTGGTTCACATTATTGCAAGACTTACGTGTATGTGCTTAGTGACTGCATTTGGACTGCTTATCTGCTTATCTTTCAGTTTCTTTCTTTTATATATGTTAGCTAATTGTTGTCGGCCTATGATGCCTACCAGTACGTGTTGTTTGTACTGATACTACTCTTGCTACATCCTTTTTCGGGGTGTAGAGTTGTTCCAGGTACTTGAGCGAGATTCGGTTAGCCTTCAAGGATCTCATGGAGTTAAATCAAGACTTTTTACTCGTTAAATTCTCATTCTAAACAGAAGTTGTATTCAGGTTGTGGTTGTAACTTTTATTCAAGTTGTATACTTAGAAGCTCTTGTACTATTCAGACCATCTTCCTTCGGTAGTTTATGTATTTCCGCAATTATTACTTTTATATGATATTTGAGACTTATTAGCATTTATATTATTCTTCCGCATTGATAGATTGTATGTTGGGTAAGGGAAGGGTTCGCCCACCGGGGAGGAGTGTGTGGGTGCCCGCTCGACCCTCGTTTTGGGTCGTGACAAAGGTGTAGATCCATAGGGTGTACGTCCTAGAATTTGGGGCGTAAGTTCGGGGCGCAAAAGCGTATGCCCCGGGAGTAAAGGCGTACGCCCTGGGCGTTAAATTTGATTTTTATTGTTTTAAAAGTTTTTTGCTATAAATTATGATTTTTATTATTGGTATAATGATATTTATACTTTATGTTATCATGTTTTCATGTTGTAGTGATTTTTCCTAAAATATTTAAATAAAGAAAGCAACTCTCATAGAAAATAACACTTCTATTAATAGTTTTATTAGATGATTATGCCTAAATTTGATATGATAGAGATTTCATGGCACTATGTTCCTGAAGCAACTTTATCCATTTTTTGTCATTGCTCTTACACATTTTGCACTTCTCCTTCTTTGAATATATAAATAAAAGTCGGTGTAAATATTTGTTGAGGTTGGGAAGGACTAAGAGATCTGGAGATTGATGATGAAGTGAATGAAGATTTCATTTTAAAGATTATCTAGGCTATTGTCATTGCTTGTATTGTTACCTTTTTCAAATAATATTTATAATAATTCTTTTTATATTATTGGTGATTTATTTGAATTTATTTGCAGCACTTTAATTAAAACTTAAATTTTGCTAATTTTTAGTAATAAAATTATAAAATTGAAGATACATGAGACATATGTCCCGTAGATCTATGGGACTTACGCCTCGCTCCATGCTGCGTAAAACGCCTCGCCTCGCGCCCCTGCCTCTTAAAACATTGACACACACACACATAATATATATATATATATATATATATATATATATAGAGAGAGAGAGAGAGAGAGAGAGATTAGTTTCTCGATATGTGCATTGCACGTGTATGTTCTTTCATGTGGTACATGATTTCATAAATAAAATAATATATTAAAACAAAACTTTTTAATAAAATAACTACACATGAAAGAATAAAGTACAAGTTCGTGTGATTGATTAACATGAATTGTCACACACACTCGCTCCGTCTTTGCTTAAAACGCCTCGCCTCGCGTCCATGCCTCTTAAAACATTGATACACACACACAAAGATATATATATATATATATATATATAGAGAGAGAGAGAGAGAGAGAGAGAGAGAGATTAGTTTCTCGATATGTGCATTGCACGTGTATGTTCTTTCATGTGGTACATGATTTCATAAATAAAATAATATATTAAAACAAAACTTTTTAATAAAATATCTACACATGAAAGAATAAAGTACAAGTTCGTGTGATTGATTAACATGAATTGTCGTATGATGAGCTATTCGCCGAAGTCAAGATACAAATATGATGAATTTTGGAATAAAAGCCTGGAAAATAATTAAAAACAAATGAAGACAATATGTTTGATTTAATAGGCTAACAATATAATAATCTCACTCAAATTCAAGGAGGAGAAGTCTTATTCAAGTCAACAAATAAACAAAAAGTAAAAGACTTTTATGACTAATACAGTAAATCAATTAGACTAAATCCGCTATGAATATGCTTTAATAGAGAGGTAAGAGATTCTTTACACATGATTTTCTAATTTTTTTTAAAAGCAAGGTCATTGGGTGGGTCCCAGTGACTATTTTATTGATATTTAAGAGGTCCAAACAAAAACCAAAATAAAAACAAAAGAAAAAACCAAAGCTGCCAATTAGTAAAGTAAAACAGCCGATAGATAAGCAAATCAAGGGTTTTCAGCTGTTTCCTAAATGTGCTCCACTGTAGCCGAGCTCTTCGATCTTTCTTCCTCATCCTTGATTCTTGCTTGTGTGAGCTCAAAATCGAAGATCACTGGTCGTTATAGTCCGGATTGTGGTCCAATTTCCTTGAATTCCTCCTCTTGAAGCAGCTAAAGCACCGATGTCGATACCTATGAGGTTTGCGACTGTACCTTTTTTTTTTATGCGTGATTCATTTTTAGCTTGCCTTCTTTATCACGACCCAACCTCGTAGGTCGTGACTAGTGCCCGAGCTGGGCACTCGTACACATCCATTAATCATAATCATCACACTACTAACATAAGCGTATGCGAAGGTAAGACGTCGCCTCCATAATCGGTCCACAGCAAGCATAACAAAAGCTTATATATACAGAAAAGTAAAATGTCACCCCCAATGCTGTCACATATACATATATACATAACGGCATAAGCCGGTAGGGCTGCCATAGTATAGGGGGACGCTCAGAACACAAACCATACGGACGCAACTGTACAATACTTACCCACAACCCACACGCATATGTCTACAGACCTCTAAGAGTCATAACAGAACCATATGACGGGACAGGGCCCCGCCGTACCCATGAACAAACATATATACAAATAACAGAAATGTCTGTACCAAAAATGTAGGCTCCGGATCAAGGGAGCACTCCAGAACGGGAATAGATGTCCTAGGCCGACGGATCACGAACGTATAAGCGTACACGCGCGGCATGAAACGCAGCCCCCGAAGAAAGGGGGTCAGTACGAAATATGTACTGAGTATGCAAGGCATGAAATACGGAAAACGAGATCATAGCCAAAGTAAGGAGTACAGAAAGTGAGCATAATAATCAGAATACCAAAATGTTTGCATTTGAAATACTAATCATGCATAAGAGATACAGAGAATAAGTATAATGACCAGAATGCCAAAAATGCTTACTCCTGAACATAAATCATGCATGTCAATATCATGTATCATATGCACACATATCGTGTCCCGACCCTCTAGTGAGGGACTCGGTAAATAAGATCATATCATCACCATGCGTATATAACGTGCCCCGGCCCTCTAGTGAGGGACGCGGTAAATAAGACCATCATGCCATCATATTATCATATCACATACCACATACGGTCCGTAATGGGACCCGGCGGACAGAACATGGTCGCCCCTCCTATCTCGGGCGCCATAACTCATCATACTTCGGAATGTTGCATATCTCCGAACACATCATACTCCGTATCACATCATACCTCATAACACATCATACTTCATAACACATCATACTTCGGAAACACATCATACTTCATAACTCATCATACTTCGGAAAAAAGCATAGTGCGCACGATGATATACCGGCCCGGGACTCAGCGAAAGAGGTAATAACCGAATGCACGAGCAGAATCGTGAGAGACTATATGCAATTTAAAACATTTACAACGAATCAATAGAATAATCAAAACGAACTATCATTTACAAACCAGACAATAGCCAAATTAAGTTTCTTCCGAATATCACTCGGGAACATATCAAATAAAACTTTAGAAATCATAGTCACGTATCAAAATCATATGCATAAAAATCCTCATTTCAGACTCAACAGATAAATAAGTACCCATACTCGGGGGTCGGGATGATAAGCATATTAAGTTCTTTCAAAAAGTCGTTAGAACTATACAAAGGAAAGTCGCGGGACCCACGGACGAGCGTCAACCCAATCCGAGCCCGCCCATGGAAGGTATAGTCACTATACGTTCTGGTGAGCCTCTACGGCATATCGAGGCGATCGGTTCGTCTACGAAAGTTAGGGACACTTTTAGACATAGAATCTTTTAAGATCAAAAATTCTTTTTTTGCACATTGAAATCCAAACATACAAAAGACATAAAGACCATAGCTCAATTACATTAAGAGTGCAGACATCAAGAAGTGAATAAGAATCGTAGACATACTCGGATCGCAAGAATAGAGTTACCCCGAGGCTCGTATCATAGCCTACTTACAACTAAGACATGCCAAAAGAAAGAAGGGCTAAGCTTTACATACCTCGTCCGCTTTCGACGCTAATCCAAACCTAATCCTCGGGCTGTCCAAGATCTACAACAACATCATTTTCTACCACACATTAGCTATAGATACTTAGGAATTCAATCCCACGCTATCACTTTATTCTACAAAAATTTGGGTAGCATTTCCCCTATAAACTCAACATCCCCGAGAATTCAACTGGGTGAATCATCAACAACAATACCAACAATCATATTAGCAACATCGTCAATCAATTCAAAACGCATTCTAACATTAGTAATCCTCTTCCATATAATTGACGGCATTTCATTTACATTGATTCAACCGCATATAATCAAACTAACACCAATGCTCACACGTTCAATTATTAACCCAAAACCATTCAAACAAGATTCAAGGATATTTCACTCAACCCGCACAATATTCAAACAACCTACACAATATACCACCTTACCCGAAACCTCCCAAACCCGACAAGAGCAACACAATACATTTCTCTCTTCCCAAATTCATAAACCATGCTAACAATCCACATGTTACAATATCATTCATATAAATACAAGAAACCATATTAAGATCACATTAACTTCCAAATCAGCCCACAACAATTACAACTTCCACTTGAATCATTAAACTTCCATTATCATCATAGAATCCATGACAACAACAACCAAAATACCACATAAAGTTAGTTCTTCACTTCTACACAACACAACACATATACACGGCCAACACCACCACACACGGCTCAACATCAACTTACAAGATTTCATGAATATCATCCATTTCTACACACTACAACATGCACAAACCACCCATAACATATAAAAAGGAAGATTAAACCTTACCTTCTTCACTTAATTCCTCAACTTGGCTAGAGTTATGCCTTGAACTAATACTTGTTCTTGCTACTCCAACGACTCCTCCACGTTGTTATACACCTTCTAAGGAGTTGAATTGCTAGAGGAAATTATTTTTTTGATCAACTTCTCCTTGCTCTTTCTCGGTTGGCTATGGCTGAATGGCCCCTTATTTTTTTCTCCAAGTTTCTTGAAATTTCTAAGGAGTGAATATGATGAAGATGATCACTTTGTCATCTTTTAATAACCCATATTAAGCTTCCATGTGGCCATGGCCCACACCACATGTGGCCGGCCACATGCCCCCTTAATTCATGAATTATAAGTTTTCCATAATGCACTTTTAGCCCCAAATTTCCTTAATATTCCATGCCAATAAAATCACAAGCAACTTATGCCTTAAAATAAAATCGGAGGTCAAAAGTCTCTACCTCATATCCTGGAATAGTCTTGTCGTTAACTTATCATGGTTAACTTAGATTGTCCCAATGTACGAAATACGGGATATAACATTCTTCTCCTGCTTTGCTGTAATTCTTTGTTGATTCTGGTAAATCTTGGCTTCATGTTTAGTTTTTGAAGTTGATCTGTTGGAGTCCATTGATGTTGTTGTTTCCTTGTTGTTTGAGTTTGTGGTTCTTCGCCTTGATGAATTCACCCATTTTGTGTTGAAACCTGATAATTCCTCAACCCTTTTTGGTGTTGTTGGTGTTTGTAACTTGCCTTCTTCTGTTTGTGCTAATGTCTAATTCCCTTTAGGTTTATACCAAATCCTTTTGACTTTTGTTCAATAGGCTGAGTACCAAAAGGTACTAATACCACCAAAGAACAAAATTCCAAAGGATTTGTAATCAATACCTTCTCCAGTCCCCTTTCCCTTTGTGTTGATGATTTCTTTGACTTGTTAATGTTTTCCTCCTGCCTATATTGTTTCCTTTATTCTGCTGATTGACTTGTACCTGCATCAATGAGAAAACTGTTAGTAAAAAACAATCCTCATTATTCTCCTCCAAATGGATTCGAATATGAGGATCCCCGCTCTTCTTTCTTTCTCCATGTCTTCTCATGTTCTGCTGCCTTTCCTGACTCTCAAATATGGCCCCTCCATCTTATCACTATTAATCAGCCTCCTACCTTGGCTGTCTAGCTCTTGGAAATTCTTAGCCACCACATTTCCATTATGCAGTGCTAAATTAGCCAAATGATCAGCCACCTTGTTTCCTTCCCTATATATGTTCTGTATTACCACAGTTTTTCTCCCTATTAATTCCCAAATATCCTCCACCCTGCCTATGATTTGCCACGGGACTTCCCACACTCTCTTAATGATATTCACAAGAAATAGAGAATCTGATTCAATTACTATTCTCTCCTCCTGCCTATTATTCAAGTACTTAAGAGCCTGAAGTATAGCCATTGCTTCTGATTGAGTATTGGTGCTTAGAGAATTCTCCATTTCCTGAGCTTGTGCTTGCAAAAGATCCCCATTTTCATCCCTCACACACAAGCCCCAAGCACTTTGTCACGACCCAACCCCGTAGGCCGTGACTAGTGCCCGAGCTGGGCACCCAAACACTTTCATAAATCTGAATCACAAACAGATAGCTTATGCGTATACAATTATCGGTATTTGTCTCAAATTATCTCAAGCTGTCTCCTCAAACACATCTCAAACACAAACATATATATATCGAAGCCGTCAAGGCTATCAAACGGCGCAACGGCCCAAAACATGTACAAATGCAAGCCGACAAGGTACCGCCGCGAAAATGTGGGATCGCCCCGAGAACATATAACATACAAACACACACGTAGAATAGGCACAACCCACATATACGTCTACGGACTCTAAACGAGACCAACGAAATCATATGACGGGACGGGGCCCCGCCATACCCCCGAACAAACATATACATACGCAGCGTGAACGAATATATACCAAAATGTAGGCCACGGAATAAGGGAGCACTCCAAATAGCGAGAAAAGGGTGTCTGGGCGGCGGATCACCGAGCGTACGTACGTACCGGGGATGAAACGCGACCCAGAAGAAAGGGGTCGACGAAATATGTCTTGGTATGCAAAGCGAAGATACGATAAACAAATCGAGTCATAATCGAAACGAGGTACGAGAAAGTAAGTGCATATCCAAAATACCAAAATGTTTACTTTCAAAATACAAATCATTCATAGGGCTCGAGAAAATATGGTCGCCGCCGACGGCGCCATAACACGGCATAACACCGAAGGTTTCAAATCTCCATATCCCCCACACACATCATAACACGGCATAACGCCATACACGACATAACACCAAATATAAGCGGAACCCGGCCCTCGCGAGGAGCTCGGTGAACCATAACACGACATAACAGGAGTATGACAAAGTGCGCGCGACAACGAAGCCGGCCGGGACTCGTGAAAGATAAAAGATACAATGCCTGCACGAGCAGAGTCGTGAGTAACCATATGCATAAAAATCATTATCATAGACTCAAATGATAAGTAAAATAACCATACTTGGAAATCAGAATAATAGCCAAACCAAATTCTTTCAAAAGTCATCAGGATTACAAAAAGGAGAGTCGCGGGACCCACGGACGGGTGTCTACCCGAGCCGGTCCCGCCTATGGAAAACATACTCATCATACGCCATACAATCTCCTATGAACATATCGAGGCAATCCGAGCCTTTCTGTGAAAGTTACGGTCGTTCGTAGTTACGGAATTCTTTAAAAACAAAACTTTTTATTCAACATTTGAAAATCAAATATTCCAAAGACATAAGGGCCAATATTTCATCATATCAAGCATACGAATTCCAAGAAACGAATAAGAGTCATAAACATGCTCGGATTGCGAGAATAGAATTTCCTCGAGGCTCGTGTCATAGCCTATTTGTAACTAAGGCATGCCAAAAGAGGGAAGGGTTGAGCTTTACATACCTCGATCGCTCTCAAAGCTAATCCAACTCAAGCTAATGCCAACCTACTCCTCGGGCTCCCCAAGGTCTACACAAAGTCAACGGATATCAAATATTAGCTATAGACGTTTAGGCAATTAATTCCAAACTAGCACTCAATTCTACAGAAATTTGGGCAGCATTTCCCCTGTAAATAGACCAACCCCGAGAATTTAACTCAGCCAAATCAACAACAACAACAACAACACCAACAACAACACCAACAACCAACCTAGCAACATCAATAATCAATCCGGAAAGCATTCTAACATTAAATACTCTTTCTACATAATCCAACAACATTCACTATATTCAATTCAACGGCTTACCTTCAAGCCAACATCAATGCTTATACATTCAAATACTAGTCGAACTCATACCAACAACATTCAAGAACATTTCAAACAATTCACACAATATTTCAAACATCCCAACTAATACTCCAACTACCCGAAATTGCCCCAAACTGAGAACCTCAACTATACACACATTCCTCATTTCCAAATCATGATTTGCACTAACAATTCACCCTCTAACAATGTCATTTTCATAAATATACAAATTACATCAAATGCACAATAACCTCCAAATCAGCCCGCAACACTTACAATATCAATCTTGAGTCATTAAACTCTTATCGTCAACATAGAATTCATAACGACAACAATCAAAATTCCAAATAGAATCAATTCATTCTCATTCACACAACATGGCCCTACATTCGGCCAACACTACACACACATATCTTGATGATTCTCATCCATCTCTTCACTCTACAACAATTAAAACATGCTAACTAGACTTTAATTCATTACTTCAACACAACACACACACCTACACGGCCATACACTACACCGCGGCCTCAACTCCAACATGCCATATTTCATGAATTTCCTCATTTTGACATACTACAACATGCGCATACATCATTCACCAACACATAAAAACAAGATTAAATCTTGCCTTGTTCCTTGACTTCACAACTAGCTAGGGTTTGCGATTGACAAAACGGATGGTTTGTTCGCTCAACAACACTTCCACGTTAACTAGGGACCTCGATTAGGTAGTTTGCTTGAAAGAAAATATTTTTGTGATGGCTAATTTTGGACTTGGTTTTTCTTGTTCTTGGAATGGTTGTTGTGGTTGTTCTTCTTCTTGATTTTTTTCTAAGTATGGGAATGGGAAAGATGACTACTTAGTCATCTTTTGTGCTCTCATATATGAGTTGAACAAGTGTCTTGGCCACAGCATTGTGTTGGACCAATTAAATTTGTCCACAAAATGTGTGGGACCATTTCTGACACCACACGGCCAACATGGCCTATTTTGCATGATTTTCCAACTTCCAATTATTCCACTTTTGGTCCCAAATTTTCCTAAATGTTCCATGCCAACAAATTCATGAACAACTTATGTCTTAAAATAAAATCGAAGGTCAAAGTCCCGACTTTGTATCCCGGAATGGTTTTGTCCCTAACTTATCATAGTTAAACCGTATTGTCCCAATGTACAAAATACGGGATATAACACACTTCTTCCTGGATTTCCTATGGAAGCACCATCAGCATTCACCTTTATCCACCTAATTTTTGGCACTTTCCACATTATTGTAATGATTTTCATGTTAGGATTTTGCCCTGATTTTCTTACCATATTTGGATTTTACCTTTTCTTGAAGGAAGGGCAAAGAGTTTACCATAATTGATTTTACTTCTTCCAAAAGGAAAATATAAATCTTCCATATTTGAGTATTACTTTTCTTGGAGAAAAAGTTTTGGACATCTATAAATTGAAGACCTCCTTCTCCCAACTAGAAAAACACCATAACATCCATAATGTAGTCAATAAAAGAGTTTCGTTTAGGGGGAGATTTACTCTCTCATAGTTTTAATATTTTCTTTTTATATTAGTTTTCATGTAGGTCACTCTCACGACCCGGCTAGGGCCATGACGGGTACCCGGGGCTAACCACAGAGCACCGGCTCTTTCTGCTACACTCATTACGCGTGCGATCATATTCCTCTGCTCGCCAATCGTAGGAAACTCGTTTTCATTTGAAACATATTTGCCACTATATACATACGCCCTTTGGGTACATCCAAAATAATACATATATATATACGTGGGGGGGTGGAGACCCGCACCCTTTTCATGGGCTACCAGGGCCCCTTTTCGGAATTGAAGGGGACGGGGGCGGGATCGTGGGGGCCCAAAAAACATATACACGATACAAAAAGGGAAAAAGGGGCCCCCTGGAAAAATGG
>NW_026720086.1:0-10912 GCF_029784015.1 Lycium ferocissimum
AACTTTTAGCCCCCAATTTCTCCTTACCCCAATTTACCCCTAATGCCCCTTTCAAAAAAAGGATAAACGCAACTTATACATTCTAAAAAAAATTTATAACCTTGTCCTTAACTTCCCGCCATTAACTCGGATTATACAAATGTACAAAATGCGAGGTATAACAAAATAAAACATTTATCATATCATATACATGTACATAACATAATCATTAACCCACGTCCGGACCTCCCGCATCTGTGGTAATCATCTCACGCCCACTTACAGTCAGATCGCTTCCCCCGTGCCATATAGACACGTGTGTTATTATCATTATCCATAAGCCGCCCACTACGCCACCGTAGTGGTGTCTCCATTTTTGTACCAACTAGGCACGGTGTAATCATACATATACGTATACATAAAGCATGCATGAGAGCCCAAATAAAAGCTACAACTCTATCGGAGTGACGTAAGGTCGATGACCTCCGACTATATTATAGAACAATCATCATCGCTAGATCTCACCTTAAAGGAACAAGTATCATCAGGTGAGATCAAAAACAATGAATAAAATCAAGGAAATCATGAAATAAGCTCAGTAATCTCATAATAGCATTAAGACTGTAAACTTTGGAATCTCCAGAAATGGAATCATCATCATCATCATTATCATCATGGAACATCCGTATCTTTAGCATCATAAGAAACTCTAAGAATCATGATCTTCTAACTTTTGGGAATAAGAATGTTATGGAAAACATATATATGTTCATAAGAAAGGAATCATGCCTTTAGAAAGAAAGTGGACTAGCCTGGGTCAATATCTTTTTGGTCTCCTACTATTTAACGCTTATCCTCCCGAGCTTGTAAATCTACATTCAAGAGAATTCAATCTATCGTTAGACTTATCGTCATATGCTTATCTTAAGTCTTCAAATTAATTCCTTTTAAAATCTGCCGAAATTCGGGCAGCATCTCCCCTGTTTATATCCCTAGCCTAAAATCACAATACCAACAAAAATACAACAATAGCAACACTAATATCAACAACATCATCATTAACACCAATATACCCATAAAAAATCCCACATGATGTTTTTCCCAATTTCTCAACCAACCATAACAATATCCACAATACCATAATCAAGGAATTATATTCAATTTAATCTCAAATTAATTCAAAATTTCCTTAAATATTCATTCCATAGTCATCATCTTCACTTTAATACTTTGCAACTTCTCTACTATGATTCTCTTCTTTTATAGGACTGCTTAAACCTTCAAATCAACTTAATCATGAGAAATGGATGGAGAATATACCTTACACTAGAAGAACTTCATCCCACTCAACTTCTTCCAAGACCAAATTCATCACAACATTAAGCTAAAACAAGAACAATCCTTCTCCATCAATTAGCTTTGGGGTTTTTGAGTTTGATCCTTTTTGTGATGGCATAGAATGTTTTGGAATGGTGAGAACCTTCAAGAACACTCTTATAAAGGAGAGAAAGTATGGGACATTCTAGAGAGGTATGAGATGTTAGGAGATTTTTAGAGGGTTAGAAGTTGAAGAAAACGAATAAAATGCCAGTAGAGTTCTTTATAGGGCCAAACTCGGATTGGGCTGGGTCACCCCATAAGTGGGCTTTTAAGTGAGCTTCCCGGATTTTCCGCCCAGGTTCGTGTTTCTCTGACTGTCCGTTTTAAAACGCCCATAATTCCCTACTCCGATGTCGTATTGACGAATGGTTTGTTGCATTGGAAACTAGACTCGATGAACTTCATTTTAGGCTCTTGAAACCCCTCAAAACTCCTGATATACCCGGAGATATACCCCTCTAAAGTTGACCCAAAATTATGTCCAAAATTCTGCCAACTTTTTTTCCAAATTTTCGACAAACTTATTTTCTTCGATTTGCTTGATCTCGGAACCTTTAAGACACTTTCTTAACAATTTTTAAGAGTATTCATTAACCTTATAAGGGTTCCATGACGTCTCCGAGCTTACGTTATTTTACTTACAATGCAAATGACGCGTTTTTTTTGTTTTAGGTGTAACATTCTTCCCCCCTTTAAAAACATTCGTCCTCGAATGTTAAGCTCTTAAGAATGCTACGAAAATTTTGCCAGAGTTTCTCCTGTAATTGTATCACTACTATCCTATCGCAACAACCCAAAATATACAGTGCCTCATGGGGCTACAACATCAATATCCATATTGGCCACACATGACCAAGAAATCATTCAAAGAAGCGTCACATACCTGAGGACAATGGTGTCTCTGGCTGGAGCTCTTTTGGGAGTGGAAACAAATGTGGGTACCTGGACTTCATATCTTCCTCAACTTCCCAATTCATTTCTTCCCTATTATTATTTCTCCACAAGACTTTAACTGAAGCTACGTCTTTGGTTCTGAGTCTCTGAACCTGCCTATCTGGAATAGCAATGGGTACTTCTTCATAGGACAATTTTTAAGTAACTTGGACATCTTCTACAGGAACAATTCTTGAAGGATATCCCACGCACTTACGAAGCATTGACACATGAAAAACTGGGTGGACTGACTCCAAATCGGAAGGCAGATCTAACTCATAAGCAACTTGGCCTACCTTGTACACAATTTTGTAGGGCCCGATATACTGGGGACTAAGCTTGCCCTTCTTGCCAAATCTCATTACACCTTTCATCGGCGACACTTTCAAGGAAACCCAATCACTAACTTTAAATTCCAAGTTTCGTCGATGATTGTTAGCATAGGATTTTTGGCTACTTTGGGCTATTAATAACCGATCTTGAATAAGTTTGATCTTCTCCACCATTTGCTGGACTAAGTCTGGGCCCACTAACTTTGTCTCTCCCACTTTGAACCATCCAATAGGCGATCTATATTTCTGTTACACCTCGAAAATTTTTTCCGTTAATGCACAGTGAATAGGCTAACTAAGAGCACGAAGTATATGGTATTTCAATAAGAAGGGAATGACATTTGGTGACCCTAATTAAGATTTCAAAGGTATTCGAAGTAAGGGGAGAAAGTTTGCCAAGAGAAGACAAGGCATGCGATGTGTATCGGAAAGGATTTATGAGTAACAAGTTAACGACAACTTAATAATGTTTTGGAGAAGAGTTATAACGTCCCTTAGATTGTTAATGAGGTGATAAACAAGTGTTAAGAAGGTTCCATGAGGATTGGAGATCAAACGAAGTGACGAGAACAAGATCAGTGAAAAGATGGATTATACGGCCGATTATACGGTCCGTATAATGTTATACGGACCGTAGCAACGGTCGCGTAATCTTCATGCCGAGGGTCTCCCACCGATGGGATTATACTGTCACTTATACGGACCGTATAAAATTATACAGACCGTATAATGTGCCATATAATGGTCACAGAGACGAGACGTTGAAGGGTCAATTTCACGGCCACTTATACGGACCGTATAAGTTTATACGGACAGTATAAGCATCCGTATATTTCCCCGACGGGTCAGATTTTTAAGTTATTAAAAAGGGGACCAAGTTCAGTAATTCATTTCATTTTTCACCCCTTCTCTCTAGAACTCTCTAAAGCACTTCTCCCACAAAAATTCAAGAGATATTAGTGATCAACTATATCAAACCAAGTGAATCAAGTATAAGAAACCCATTAAAGTTCATCCAAGACAATAAATCCAAGTGAAGGTGAAACTAGGATTTTGTTCAAGTGACGTTTTTCACCCAAGGTTCATTCCTACACCATCTAAGGTAAGTTTTATGGTATTTTCATGTTATTTAAGGTATTGAAAAGTTGAAACACTTGGATTATAGAAGGAAATAGAAAATGGGTCATGAATGTGAGAATAGTGTCACTTTTAAGTAATATTGATGAGTCATGATTCTTGATACATTATGATTATAATCATGTTATAAATTATATTGAGAACATGGGATGGACGTTGTATATGAATGAACGTAATCGTGTGTTATGACCATGAATATGGATGATTGGAGGTGAATTGAGAAGTAAGGATAATGTAGGTGAATAAAGACTATTGTTATGATGTTGTGAATGTTATTATTGATGTTTGGGAGTTGATATATGATATGGAGGAAGTCAGATAAATAAAGGAGAGGTTGTCCAATTTTCTCTAGCTTTAGTCATGTATGCTAAGCTATCGATTTTCTAACGATAGTACGTACCTAACGAAGGTAGAAACGTGAGCATTGAAGAAGAGCGTGCAAGTGATAGAATAGTTGAACGAAGAGGTATGTAAGGCTAACCCTTCTTTCATAAGGCATGGTTCTTCGGCCAAATATTGGTTCTTCTATGAGCCTATGATATCCTCTTAATGATTCTATCTCTAAAAAGCTACTAAGCTCGTGATCCTCGAGCATGTTACGATTGTACTAAATTATTCATACGATGAGTAATCCTTAGGATATGTAATGAACGACGATAGTAATGATACTAAAGATGCTTATGAGCTTATATGTATATGTGCCGATGTATGGCTATTACAGTTAAACCCCGAGCTTATACGGCCGGGTGGATAGATATATATATATATATATATATATATATATATACGCGCGCACCTTCTTTGTATTGGTACGGATAACCCCGAGCCCTTGGAAAATGTGTACAGATTCTCGAGCTCCCGAGTAGGGCAGTGTATGTGAAACACCGAACGTTGTTGGAAAAGTGCTATGTAAATGCTATGTATATGATATGAATACGACCATGCTATGAACACGTAAATGCTATGAATATGAATATGTGAACGAATACGAGTATGAATAGTAAATATGACTACGAATATGAATATGGATATGGAATGTAACGAGTACGGATACGGACACGGATGTATGTAAACAATCACACAATAGAAATGAAATGTCCTATGAAAAGCAAGTAAGTCTTTGTGACGATGACACTACTATCTCCCATCCCATGTTATTTCTTATGTTGTCTATTATGCTTTCATAATCGATGTTGATCATGCTTTACATACTCGGACATTCTTCAGACCGACGTCACTTTGTTTGTGGACGCCGCGTCATGCCCAGTGGCCGGGGGAGACAGACTTGATCCATAGCTTTATTATCCAGGGACTACATAGCGGAGCTCCACTTTATTCGGAGCTACGACTTTTGGTATTGATTCTTTTGTGTACATAATTATGGGGACGACGGGGCCCTGTCCCGCCTATATGATATGAATTATTCTTCTTAGAGGCTCGTAGACAAGTGTACATGGTTAGATGTGTTTGGCCTTGTCAGCCCATATTTTGGATATTATTTTGTTAGCCTCATCGGCTTATGTACATTGATATATATGTATACATTAACGATATATAAATGAATTGTCACCCAACGGGATTAGTATGATTGATGAATGGAAAGTATCATTTAGCTACGTAGCTCACTCCAGATGTAAATGCGAAAGTAATAGTCACAGGTGCCTGGGTGGACTAGCACCGGGTGCCCGTCGCGTGCCCTCCGGCCGGGTCGTGACAAAAGTGGTACACGCAGTGCTTCGTCTTAGGGTGTGTCTACGATCCGTGTCTGAGAAGTTCTTGGTTATGGGTGTGTTGCGCGCCACACTTATAAACAAGAGGCTGCGGGCATTTTCGGAATGAATGACCTTTTTTCTTCATAAGAATCGTGCTATAGAGCTATGATATAAGAACTTCCTTCTCCTTAACCGTGTGTTATGTATTTCAGAGATGCCTGTAAAGAGAAAGGCTACAACAGCCCAAAAGGGCAAGAGAGTGGCAAAAAAGCGGGCTGAAAGAGCACCGCCAATGGTAGTAGAGGAAAGTGAGCCCGTAATGGGGCTCAATCTCAGTCTTCTCATTCAGTTGGCCTATTTCGAGAGGAGCGTGAGGGAGCCTCGGCCCTAGCTCCGGCACCTCCGGTTCCACATGGGATGCTTCCGGCCAAGATGTAAAAGAGGCCATTCATTTGCTTACTCACTAGTTGTCGCCCGTACTCGCCGGCAGTAGCATACGAGGCAAGGTGATAGTCATAGTGCAAGGTCCCATGATTTCATTAGCTTGAACCCTCGTAAATTCTTTGGATCAAAGCCGGATGAGGACCCTCGTAATTTTATTGATGGTATGTTGAGGACACTTCGTCGATACATGCTTCGGACACCGACCGGCGGAGTTAAGCGTCTTATAGATTGAGGGGATGTTGCGTTCATTGTTACATGGTTTGGATGGCTTCACGGTGAGCTTACGGCGCCCTCCTCCGGTGTGGCAAAATTTGTGATGCCTTCCTCCGACATTATTTGCCTCCGAAGTTCGTGCATGGCCTAGCAGCCGATAAGTTCTCGAATTTGAGGCAAGGAAGTATAGGTGCTCTGGTGCATAGTCTCCACTTCAATTCTTTGGCTAGGTATGCTTCGGACATGGTAGCAGATATGGGTGACCGAGTGCACCACCAGGAAAGGCCTAGGGCCACATTTGATGGATAGGTGGTTGACCGCTGCGTCCCTTCAAGACAATATGGATATCTCCGCATCTGCCCCATGCTCGGAATTTAGAAGAAAGCCTACAACTAAGAAGTGGAGCGTGAGCATGATAGAGGGTATAACAAGAGGTCTAGATCTTCCGGTCCGATGAGTGAGCATAAAGGTCGGGCAGGCAATGAGTCAGTTTTCTAGGCATTCGGTGCCATTCTATGACTAGTGCGCCTCCACGGTTTTCGTGCCGCGAGATTTGACAGAGATCTACTCATCCCGACCGAGCCGAGCTTTCGGGATCTCGAGTTCGAGGTGATTCGGGTCGCAGGGCCACTCCGTACCACAATGTTCCCGAGTGTGGGAAGTTACATGGGGCATATTTGGGTTCAGAGGTTTGCTATTCATGTGGTCGGGCAGGCCATATTATGTCACACCGTTAATCCGATAGGGTGCGATGGGCACTCGACCCTTACCTAGGGTCGAGCGAACCCGCAGACTTTCGTAATACACATAATCATACTGGGCCCGCAAAACGTGTCAAAATGCAGAAGGAAAATTCCCAAAGAACATCATACTTTTCGTCTTGTTCAAATCAAATAAAATCGTAGTCATAACGAATCGTAACATAACGTTGTATCGATATATCGGCTTACATAGCCGATTACAAAACAAATCGCTGCATAATGCATAATAATACATCGCTACGCGACTCGCTCACAAAATCGACATATCACACACACGACACCGTGTCGCAAAGTTCTACCAACATCTCGTATACCATACAAAAGCACTCGTACTTCACAAAGACCGTGAGGAAATGTGGAGTTTCGCCAAGGCCGGAACGTCTTCGCTAACATCGTCTATTCATACGCGGGTACCGCGCGGCATGAAACGCAGCCCCCGAAGAAAGGTCATACGGAATATGTACCGAGTATGCAAAGCCGAAAATACGAAGAAAGCGAAATCATAACCGGTCGAGTACAAAAAGTGAGCATAATAACCCGAATACCAAAGCACTTACATCTGACATACAAATCATACACAAGGGGTTCAGAAGACAAATAGGATAATCATAGTGTCAAAATGCTTCGCTTTTTGAAAAAAACATTTTCACCTCGTATATCGTAGAAAACCAAACATATCATATGGTCGACATTAACCGAGTACCGAGAACGTACGCCCCTATCCATAAATAACATAATAATCATAAACATACCGTAACGCATCATAACATCATATTGGTCATACGAGATGCCATTAACCGATTATGGGATTGGCCTAAACCAATGTGGGATTCTAAACCAATGTGAAATTTTGCATCATCATTGGGTTTTTGCCCCACCATCAAGTTTGCCCCACCACCACCGCCCCCGATACCACCGTATCACATTCCGAATCCATACATATAACATATAACGTAGCACATACACACGATCCGGCCGAAAGGGGCCTCGCGCACGGGACACACCATAACACCATAATATATATACGCGCTTTCCCGACCGAAAAGGGTTCGGCGAACCGGACACATCATATTCCATAATATGCATCGGTAAAACCGCACCATCATATCATATCGGACTTCGTATCACATCACGCTTCGAACTACACATCATACTTCAGAGTACACATGTTCAAAGGCTTAATAGGTTTATCGAAACGAACCACATTTATAAGCCAAAACAGTAGTCAAATTAGATTTTCTTCCGAATATCACTCGGGAACATATCAAACCGAACTTCAGAAATCATAGTCACGTACCAAAATCACATACATAAAAATCCTTATTTGGCACTACCGTATAAATAAGTAATCATACTCGGGGGTCGGAAAGATAGTCATATTGAATTCTTTTCAAAAGTCGTCGGAAGTACATAAGAGAGTCGCGGGACCCACGAACGGGTGTCGACCCGAGCCGGGCCCGCGCCTATGGAAAACATAGTCATTATACATCATGGAATCATTTTTGAGCATATCGCGATGCCGGTTGCAGTACGTGAAAGTTACGGACTTTCGTAGTTTTTAATCATTAGAACAAAACTCTTTTAAAAACCAAACTTTTATGCAACTTTTGAAACTTAGTCATACAAAAGACGTATAAACCATAGCTTGACCATATAAGGATGCCAACATCAAAAGAAAATACGACTCATAAACGTGCTCGGATTTTTAAGAATAGACTTACCTCCGAAGCTCATAACATATCACAATCCTAGCCATATCTAAGACATGCCAAAAGAAGGAAGGTAAGCTTTACATACCTTGTCCGCTTCCTAGGCTATTCCGAATTAAGTCTCGGCTTTCCAAAATCTACAATAACGTCATTAAACACCAAACATTAGCTTTAAGAACTTAGTAAAATCCCCAAACCATCACTTTATTTACGTAAATTTGAAAAGATTTTTATGTTCAACAACCCAGAATTTAACGCCAAATATCCAACAACAATACCAACAACCACATCAACAATATCCATAAGCAATTCCAAACACATTCTAACATTAATAACTCCTTTCTATACAATTCGACAACATTTCATTTATATTCAAATAACCATATACGATCGGCCAATACCAATGCCCACATATTCAAGTAATAATCCGAGGTCATTCAATCAAGATTCAAGGATATTTCAAGCTATCCGCAAAGTATTCAAATCAGCCCATCCATTCCACCACCCGAACCCCTCCAAAATGAAAGAAAACAATCAACAATACATTTCTTCCTTCCAAATTCATCAACTACAACTAACAACTCATACATTGACAACATTATCCTACAAATCCAGAAATAATAAAATCACATTAACTCCAAATCAGCCCACACGGTTCTTTAACTTCAACTTGACTATTAACCTTCATTTTTCATCATCGAATTCATAATGACGACAACCAAAATACTAGATAACATTAATTCATTTCTTGCCTACCAAACAGCCCCTAATCACGGCCCAACACCTACACATAATCTCATGAGTTTCATTCAATTTCTACACATTATAACAACACACAAACATGCTAAATTCAATTAATTAACCACTCTTCTACACAACACATATTACACGGCCACACACGTATACACACGGCTACGCTTCAATATTCATATTTCCATGAACTTCCTTCATTTTCACATTCCACAACATGCACAAACCATCCATAAGACATGAAAAATGAGATTAAACCTTTACCTTCACTCTCTTCTTCACTCACGGAATGAAAGAACTTCAAGAACAAACATGTTTGCTTCAAATAACCCATGTTGCTTAGGACCTTCCAAATGAGTCAAAAACCTAAGAAAATATTTTTTTTGGCGAAGGTTTTTGGTCTTCCATTTTTGTTCTCTCATGGCCGAATGGTTCCTTGGTTTCTCTCCAAGGTTCTATACGTTTCTAAGGGATAAAAAAAGATGAAGATGGAATTAATTGTCATCTTTTCCTACATATATAATTCTCACATGTGGCCCTATGGCCACACTTTATTCTTACGTATGGCCATTTTCATGAAATAACAAGTCTCCAAAATTTCACTTCTAACTCTTAATTTTCATGAAATGCTCAACTTTCCATAATTCACTTTTAACCCCAAATTTTCCTTATTCCAAATTTACCCTTAACATTCCATGCAATGAAAAGATGAATATGCAACTTGTGCATTAAAAAAAATCAACAAAACCCAAAATTAAAAATCTTGGCCAAACGCCAAAAAACTTAGAATATTCCAACGTACAAAAATTGGGGTAACATATTATGCGTGGTTTCCCCCGGTTTGTGGAGAGGTTAGACCCCCCTTGATCGGTCGGATCTTTTTTATCATCCCCCCTTTTTTGGGGCCGGGGTTAAAGGGGCTCCCTTTTAGAGAACAAAGGAGAGTCCCCCCTAGCGGCCCCCCAAAAACCGTATTTACTTTTCCGGATGCCAAGATCTTGAGTCTTCTCCCCCCTATTGTCAGGGGTATTATCCCCCATTTTCTCCGGGGTATATCTTTTTTAAGTCCGGGGTCCACTTGTCATATGGCCCCCAAAATTTGGAAATCCAAAAAGGGGCCCCGGGGTCATTAAACCTTTTGAGGTGTCTACACCGTTGGGGAAACCTTTAAAAAGGGAGGTATAAAAATTTTGGAAAAAGGGGGGTTTTTGACCATATACTATGATTGACTTACACGAGGGTTTAAAAAAGGTGGATTTTGATGTTAATGGGAGGATTGGTTGGGCTTTGCTATGCCAATGTTGGGGTTGCAGAATGAAAATGGTTCGTTTCCACTTTTCGGGGAACCGGTTTTTTGAATGGAAAGGAAAAACCGCGTCACCAAAAGGTAGGTTTATTTTCCCATCTAAAGGCCGGAAAAAGATCCAAAAGGTTTCTTTATCATTTAGTTCGGGGTTTAAGATTAGGGTTAAAAACCCCCGACTCTTCGCCGGTTTTCCCCTAGTTTAACAGGGTTTTATGTATTCCCCAAAGGGTTCCGGGGCCCCTTTCCCCCCGAAGGG
>NW_026720087.1:0-25762 GCF_029784015.1 Lycium ferocissimum
TTTCTTTGATTCTCTTGAAATTTCTAGACTTATGTTCTTATATAATAATTGAGCACATGCAAAAATTAATATTATGGTGGGTTGGGCCTAGTTGGCCGGTCACCCCTCTACTCTTTGGGCCCGATTTTCTTTTCCATTTTCTTGGCCGATAGCTAGAATTCTTATTTTAAAATTTAAAACAAATTTCCAAAATTCCGATTTTTGCCCTTAGGCCTTATAGGTGTTTTCACGTTCCAAGTTTCCATAACCGGCATGCACTTACTAAGAAAAATCCAAATTTAGCCTCATTTCTCACAAACCAAAATTATGTTCGAAGTTTTCCAAATATGCAAAAATGCCGGATGTAACAACATTAATGTGTTGTTCCACTTAAAGGTTGACACAAAATTGTGGGCCAACCATCCCACTCACACGGCTACCATGGAAAATGGGTGATTTTTTTCCACTTTCAATTTAACACTTTTGGTCCCAAATTTTCCTAATTGTTCCATACCAACAAATTCATGCACAACTTATGGCTCAAAATAAAATCAAAGGTCAAAAATCTCGACTTTGCATCCCGGAATAGTTTTGTCCTTAACTTGTCATAATTAATCCGGATTGTTCCAATGTACAAAAATACGGGTTCTAACAGCACGATCTAGAGCAAGAAGGAAAGATGACATCTTAAATGTTCTGTAGCTTCATATTTATAGATGTGGTGCACAACACACCGATAAACAAGACTCTACTAGACACGGTGCCAGACACTACGAGATGACCTGCTCTGATACCACTTTTGTCACGACCCAAACCGATGGGCCATGACCAGTGCTCGAGCTGGACACTCGTATATGAACCTGCTAGATATAATCATACTGAAGCTAAGGATAATATGGAAATTTGTAAAAGCATGCTGTAGACTCATAGTGTCATTTATCAGAATGAACCTGTCTCCTGAGGAGTCACAGCTAACTAAACATAACAAAATATGCAAGCCGACAAGGCTGCCACTATATATGGGGATATCCAAAATGAATTACGTCGGTATAGCTGACCAAAACATATATACAACCCACACATGTCTACAGACCTCTAAGAGTATCACAGTGAAGCATGACGGAACAGGGCCCCGCCGTACCCCCGAATATGCATAAGTGTATATCAAAAGGATCTGTACCAAAATGAGTTAAGCTCTGGAACAATGGAGCTCTCCAAACAGTTGAGTAGGAGTCCTAGGCTGGAGGATCACCAAACTGAGCGTCTGTACCTGCAGGCATGAAACACAGCCCATGAAGAAAGGGGGTCAGTACGAATAATGTATTGAGTATGTAAGGCATGAATAACACATAATAGATATGAGAGGTAACATGGAATAGTAGGGATAACCTGTACATCTTAAAATCATATTTACGCAAGCGTATATATACATACACATATAATATAAGTATTAGTGTTGCGGAACATACAACCCGATCGATAAATGTTAGTGTTGTGGAACTGTTACACCTCGAAATTTTTTTTGTTAATTTGTATCAAGTAGACTAACGAAGGGCACGAAGTATACGATGTTTCGATAAGTGAGAAATAGTATTTGATGATCCTAATTGAGATTTCAAAGACGTTCGAGGTAAGAGACGAAAGTTGCAAGGTACACGTTATGTATCGGAAAGGATTTACGAGTACCAAGTTAATGATGACTTAACGATATCTTGGAGAAGAGTTATAACGTCCCTTAGATTGTTAGTGAGGTGCTAAACAAGTTTCAAGAAGGTTCCATAAGGATTAGAGATCGAACGAAACGACGGAATCCATTTCAGAGAAGTGGAGTTATACGACCACTTATATGGTTCGTATAACTTTATACGGTCCGTATAAGGGGTCTGTATAACTCCCATCAGGGAGGTGATTTTTTGATGGTGAACCAAGACTACTTATACGGGCCGTACAATGTTATACGGACCGTATAAATGTCCGTGGAAGTCCCGACGGGCTGATTTTTAATTTTTGTATAAATAGATGCCTTGGGTTCTTTTACTTCATTTTTCATCTTCTACAAGTATTGAGAGCTCAAAACCCTTCTCTAAACATATTCCACTCAAGTCCAAGAGAACACAAAGATCAAAGACTAGAATCAAGTGGTTATGTGTTAGAAAGCTTCCAAGGGTTAGAGGACTACAAAAGATTCCATTTGAGGTGAACTAGGGTTTTGATTCAAGTAAAGTATTTCCACTCAAGGTTCATTCCTACACCATCTAAGGTAAGTTTTATGGTATTTCCATGTTGTTTAAAGTATTGATGTCACGACCCAATCCCGTGGGCCGTGACTAGTGCCCGAGTTGGGCACTCAAACACATTCATCAAATTCGAATCACATACAGATAGCTTATACGGACACAAATGTCAAACACTGTCTCAGATTATATCAAACTGTCGCGAACACATCTCAAACACAACCATGTATGTATCAAAAGCCGACAAGGCTATCAAGTGGCGCATCGGCCCAAAACATATACAAATGCA
Organism: Lycium ferocissimum; assembly: GCF_029784015.1. Lineage (NCBI taxonomy): Eukaryota > Viridiplantae > Streptophyta > Magnoliopsida > Solanales > Solanaceae > Lycium > Lycium ferocissimum. The sequence continues at coordinate 2,503 of NW_026720087.1, forward strand.
AGCCGACAAGGCTGCCACGGCGAATGGGATCGCCCAGAACATATAACATACAAACACAACGTACGGAATGGGCATAACCCACGTACATGTCCACGAGACCACAAACGGACAAACGGAATCATATGACGGGACGGGGCCCCGCCGTACCCACGAACAAATATATACGTATGCAACGAACGAATATATACCAAAATGTGGGCTGCGGAATAAAAGGGAGCACTCGAAGAGAAAACGGGTGTCCTAAGCGGCGGATCCTGCGTGCGTACGTACTGCGGGCATGAAACGCAGCCCCCGAAGAAAGGGGGTCAGTACGAAATATGTACTGAGTATGTAAAGCAGAAGATATAGTAAATAAATCTGAATCATAGTCGAAACAGAAGTATAGAAAGTAAATGCATTTCCAAAATATCAAAATGTTTACTTTCGAAATACAAATCATGCCTAGGGCTCAGGGAATATGGTCGCCCGCCCGTCGATGGCGCCATAACACAGCATAACACCAGAAAGTTTCAAATCTCCGTATCCCCGTCACACATCATACACAGCATAACGCCATACACACGGCATATCACCAAATATAAAGCGGAACCCGACCCTCGCGAGAGGCTCGGTGAACTATAAACACGAGCATAACACCGGAGTATATCGAGTGCGCACGACAACGAGCGGCCGGGACTCGGTGAAAGATACAACAGAATGCACGAGCAGAGTCGTGAGTAACCATATGTCTAAAATCATTATCATAGACCTAAAAGATAAGTAAAATGACCATACTTGGAAATCGGAATAGTAGCCAAACCAAATTCTTTCAAAAGTCATCAAGATTACAAAAAAGAAGAGTCGTGGGACCCACGGACGGGTGTCGACCCAAGCCGGGCCCGCCTATGAAAAACATACTCATCATACGCCATACAATTTCCTATGAACATATCGAGGCAATCCGAGCCTTTCTGTGAAAGATACAGGCGTTCGTAGTTACGGAATTCTTTAAAAGCCAAACTTTTTATGCATCATTTGAAAATCAAATATTCCAAAGACATAAAGGCCAATATTTCATCATATCAAACATACGAATTCCAAGAAACGAATAAGAGTCATAAACATGCTCGGTGTCACGACCCAACCCCGTAGGCCGTGACTAGTGCCCGAGTTGGGCACCCAAACGCATTCATCGAACCCGAATCACACTCAGCTGACTTACACGTATACAAAAATCAAACTGTTTCAAACACATCTCGAACTCAATCATATATATATCGGAAGCCAACAAGGCTATCAGATGGCGCACTGGCCCAAAACATATAATATACAAACCCATCTGTACCGGTTAGGCACATAACCCACATATACGTCTACAGGCCTCTAAACAAACCAACAGAATCATATGACGGGACGGGGCCCCGCCGTGCCCCGAACACACACACATATATGCAACGAACGAGTATATACCAAGATATAGGCTCCGGGATAAAAGGAGCACTCCAACACGGCGGGATAGGTCTCCTAAAGGCGGCGGATCGCCAAGCGGTCGTACGTACTGCGGGCATGAAACGCGACCCCCGAGGAAAGGGGTCGGTGCGAAATATGTGCGAGTATGCAAAGCGAGAAGATACGATGGCAAATATGAGTCACACAAGAAACAGAAGTACCAAAAGTAAGTACATTTCCAAAATGTCAAAGGTTTATTTTCAAAATACAAAGCATGCATAGGGCACAGGAAACATGGTCGCCCGCCCGTCGATGGCGCCATAACACAGCATAACACCAGAAGGTTTCAAATCTCCGTACACCCCGAACGCAACACATCATCACAACACATCATAAGCCATATCACAGCATAACTTCATAAACGGAACCCGGCCCTATGGCGAGGTCTCGGGAACCGTAACACAGCATAACACCGGAGTATATCATAGTGCGCACGACAACAAACCGGCCCGGGAACCGGTGAAAGATGTACCAACAACACGCACGAGCAGAGTCGTGAGTAACCATATGCATGAAATCATTATCATAGCTTTAAAAGGTAAGTAAAATGACCATATTCGGGAATCGGGAAAATCGTCATACCAAACTCTTTCAAACGTCACCAGAAATGTACAAGGGAAGGTCGCGGGACCCACGGACGAGTGTCGACCCGAGCCGGGCCCGCCTATGAAAAACATACTCATCACACGTCATACAACCTCCCACAACCATATCGAGGCAATCCGAGCCCTTAGTCGAAAGTTATGAGCGTTCGTAGTTTCAACATCGTTTAAGAATAAAACTCTTTTGAAAACCAAGTTTTTATGCAACTTTAAAATCAATTTTTTTCCAACAACATCAAAACCAATATTTTCTCACATCAACATACGAGTACCAAAAGACAAACGCGAATCATAGACATGCTCGGATTGTGAGAATGGAATTTCCTCGAGGCTCGTATCGTAGCCTATATTCAACTAAGACATGCCAAAAGAAAGAAGAGTTAAGCTTTACATACCTCGCTCGCACACAACGCTAATCCAAATCAAACTTATATCTCGAATTCTCCAAGATCTACATAACATTAATAAATTCAACGTCAACCAAGCATTCGGAAGCTCATTTCCAAACTAACACATGATTCTATAGAAATTTGGCAAAACACCACGAAAATAGACCAACCCGAGAATTCAACTCGGCCAAATTCAACAACACAACAACACCAACAATATCCATAATCAATTCAAACACATTCGAACATTAATAATCCTTCTCCACACATTCCAACAATATTCCAATTATGCTTACTACAACTACATACTTACAAACTAACATGTAATCAAACTAACGCATATTCAATTATCAATCCAAAACCATTCAAACAATATTCAAGAACTCTTTAAATAATTCATACAATATTTCCAACAACCCAACAAATACTCCATTCCACCCGAAATGGTCCCCAAACCCGAGAACCTCAACTCTAATACATTCCTTGATTTCAAAACATGATTTGCTCCAACAATCCATACTCTAACCATGTCATTTCCATAAAAATAAAAATTACACTAAATGCACCAAATCTTCCAAATCAGCCCATAACACTTACAATACCAATTTGAATGATTAAACTCTTATTTCCAACATAGAATCCACATAACAACAACAACCAAAATTCCAAGAAAACTAATTCATTTCTTGACACCCATAAGAGCCATATTCGGCCAACACACTTACATACATACCTCATGATTTTCATTCATTTCAACACTCCACAATAACCAAACATGCCACATAAACTTAATTCATCACTTAGACACACAATATCCATGCTCACGGCCAAACACCATAGCACATGGCTCAACTTCATCATGCTATATCTCATGAATTTCATCCATATTAACATACAACAACACACATAAACCTTCCATAACTCATAAAATAAGATTAGAATTTACCTTTCTTCACAACTCCTCAACTTGTCCAAAGTTGGCCAACGATGAAAACGAACAATCCAACGCTTGAAACAACCTCCCCCCCTTTAAAACATTCGTCCTCGAATGTTAAATTAACTTCGTGGTAGATCAAAATGAGCAGGGGAGGTCCTTTATCAACTACACATTTGCACTTGGTCAGAGTACTTACCAGGACCTTCATCTTTCGACTCCTTCTATCATTCTTCGATATTATCGTACTAGGGTTACTCGTACAATCTCAAATCGGACATACGGCGTACAGAATCTTGATCAGAACCAGGAGATCAAACGGACGTCAGACGGAGTTATATCCGGAGTCAGAAGTACAAAAATACGACAGACAGAATCATATTCCGACGATTATCTTAAGCGAATTCAAATTCGGAGCCAGACGTACAGAAGCATATCGAACGGGTCCATAGTCAAAGTCAGACATAAATCCGTAGTCAGAATCATACACATAGGAGTATGTCAGACAGGGCTGTAATCAGAGTCAGACGTATGGAAATTTATTGGACAGATTCGGAGTCAGAATCAGACGTACCGAAGTATATCGGACGGAATTATGACCGAAATCGGACGCACAGAGGTATATTAAACAGAAACGTAATCAGATCCAGAAGCACTAAGGTATAGTAAACAGAGTTTCACCGAACACAGGGACGCAGAGATGTGGCGTACAGAATCACGATCAGAGATACAGAATATAGTTAACCAGAACACAGTACAGATCAGATGCACATATTTTCCGGAAAAAGATTAATTGCATACCTGGGTCCACATTTGGCGACGCATCGGTCCGCCGACTAGTCAAAGCGTATATGCGGTTCGAAGGACCGCTCGAGCTGGGAGCTCCGCGCGCGACCCCCTGCCGCGACCTGGCGGCGCGCATACCCCGCCCGTGGGGTGCGGGGACGCGAAGGAGAAGATGAGCCGACAGCGGCCTAGTGGGCCGGGCCGGGCCACCGAACCGCCCTTGTACGGGCACTCTCTCACAAGATGATCCGGACTACCACAAAAATAGCGGCGCCGTGGGCGGTAGCACTCCCGGATGGGGCTTACCGCAATAAGTACCGGGGCATGGGTGGCCTAGGCGGCTCCGAACCCCTACTCGTACGCGGACCCGATGCTGCGAAATCTCGGCCGGCCCCGCACGGACCTGCATCGTCGACGGGTACGCGGCGGACCGTGCGCCGATGCGACGGAGGGAAATCTCCGGATCGTGCTCGAGGCCATCCGCCTCGGTCTCCTAATACCCACAGACCGACGCACACCGGGCCGCCTCTATCATAATCTCTGCGCGGGATCGATCCTCCTTATGTCGCGTCTCTCCACGCCACGTGCATAAGCTGCCGGCCGGGCGATGTCCATACCGATGCTCCGTGCTACCGTCGCCGTGCGTTAATCAACAAGTCGGGGGTCCCGGTCCCGTCACGCACCGGTGCGCATCCGGTCCTCCATATCGGCCCATAATCGTCGGCGCATATCGGGCCAGAGAATCAAACTCCAAATTATACTCACGAACACTCCGACCCCTCTGCTTTATCCGCAAAAACCGATCAACTCTTGCCCGCCGCAGCTCTGGTGGTAAAAAGTGGCGGAGGAAGGCAACCGAAAATTCATCCCACGTGGCTGGGAGAGCACTCTCACCCCGGGACAGCCCCCAGGACTCATACCAATTTAGGGCGACATCCCGTAATCTGTGTGCAGCAAGCTCAACAGACTCGGTCGGCGAAGCCGGGACCAATCCCAACGAGTTGCGTACGCCGAATAAAATCATGAGGGGTCCTCGTCGGGCTTAACCTTAACTCGAGGGGACTACATGTGGGGAAGTCGCGAACCCTCGAGGGCTATCACGCCTGTCATCATCACCCTCTCTGTCCGCGTCCGCGAGCCTGTCCAGCCACTATCGTCGTCAACGTTTGGACTGCCTCCCTCAACGTCCTGTCCTCCGCCCCGGGGGCGCGGAGCGGGCCGGAGCCGAGGGGCGCCCCGGCCTCGCACGGTGGCGGAGTGGCGAACCCCTCCGGCCCGGGCACAACGTCGGGCATAGCCTCGGGTGCGGGCCCTAGTAACCCTACGAGCCCGGCTAGTCTCTCTGTCTCCCAACGCACGCTTTGCCGCCCGGGCGGCCGCCTTCTTCGGAGGCATCGCCAAAAACATAACGATTCGTCGGCGGGAAAACATCCTGATACCACGGCTCTAACGCACGATCTAAGAGTCGATAAAGGGTAACATAACATCCTAGATGCCTACGTGGCCTCCCGTTTATAGATGTGGGGCCCAACACACCGATAAACAAGACTCTACTAGACACACGGCGGCGGACATTCCGAGAACGAGCCCGCTCCGATACCACTTTTTGTCCCGACCCGGTAGGCCGGGACGTGTCTCGCCCCGGACACCCGTACGTGCCTACCTAACGGTCCGGCATGCCAAAAAGCTAATTCCGATCGGACATACATAACTACGTACAAATATAAAATACATCGCGCGAAATATACATACATAAACATACTTAGACACGTACACTAGCCGTTGAGGCTATCATACGAACAGTCGCTGACGCGAACATACGTACCTGACCAGTGACAACCCACAACCCACAAACATGTCTACAGGCCTCTAACATACAGAACAGAATCAGAAGACGGGACAGGGCCCCGCCGTACCCAAATGATCATATATATACAGAACAAACAGACAACAGAAGATATATACCAAAAGTATCAGCTCCGGATCAAAGGGAGCTCTCCAAACAGCAGACCGATAACCTAAGCGGCGGCGTACCGTGCGGCGCGTCCGTCTGTGGGCATGTAACACCCCCAGAAGAACGGGGGTCGATACGAAAATGTACCGAGTATGTAAAGCGGAAACAAAATATACATAATCATAATCGAGTCGGATATGTAAATCATAACGAGACGAATCGGATTCGTAGCGGAGTCGGACCTACGAGTGTACGGACGGAATCGTAATATGTCGGTTAGGGAATATAGCGGACGGAGTGTCAATACGGACCAAAGGTACGAATGTGTGGCGACAGATTTTTTCGAGACGGAACCGAACTCGAAGCATGACAGACGAGTCGAGTCCGAATCGGACGTATAGAAATGTGACGGACGGAGATCGAGTTCGATTCGATTTCCAGAGGTGTGACAAACGAGTCATGATCCAAATCGGACATACGAGCGCAACGGACGAGAATTATGCATGCGAGTCATAAGCATATACGGACATACACATCATAAATCGAGATCCGGCCCTTTAATAAGGGACGCGGTAATGAACCCGGCCCTCGTAGTGCGGGACGCGGTGGACGAACGAGAATCGGATCAAATGCCATCCTGGCCACCATCCCCGTAATATCACATAATCGGATCATAATCGATCATAATCGAGATACGGACGGATCCCGGCCCCCGCATCCGAAGGACGCGGTGAACAATGCGGTGGAAGTGCACGAATCACGAGAACCGGCCGGCGCAAAGGAAGGAAGCATTGAGTCATCCACGAACGATTAATGAGAAACCATATGCATACGGACCGACATACGGACTTACTAAAGCGAAATAGTTCGGAAAATAGATCAAATCGAGTAGGCGGATTATATCGAACGTAGTGTCCGGAAGTCGAATAATGCCACGATTCGTAAAGATAGACATAATACTTATTAGTTAACGGAGGGAACATAATCCGGAGGTACCCATGAAGAACGGACGAGAAATAGACCAATTTAAGCCATACGGGAGTAGCGAGGGTTTGTGGGCCCACCTCGGACCCATCCATAGTGAAATACGTAAATTATGGATAATAAACCTTAGGGAGTCGTCCATAATCATTGTAGGGTGTTTCGACTCCATTTATGGAAGTTGCCTACTTATAGGTCAATTTAGAAGAAATTAGTTCAATCTTACTGAATGATTTGGCGCTATTTTCAATCTTGGATTGTGAGAAACAAAGTCGTATTCGCGGCTCGGATTCAAGCCTATTATACTTAGAACATGCCAAAGAATGAAGGCAAAGCTTTACATACCTTGGTTTCGCCTTACGCTCGTCCAAACTCAATTCCCGTTCGTCGAGGAAATAACGCAAATGGTCACTCTTGCACCAGTTACTATTCATGCAAGTTAACATTTCAATCTTGGGTTTCTATTTGGCTACCGAAATTTTGGCAGCACCTCCCCTATGAATATGACACCCCCGAGATTCAACTCGGCTCAAACAACCAACAACAACCCAACAACAACATCAACAACATCAACAATCACAATAAAACACAATACAATACGCAACTAGTCTTCTTCTTACATAATGCAATCGCTTTCATTCCGAGACTTCAAATTTCGAACCATCACCATCGTACTCACATTCACTATTAATCAAAATCATTACCATACCATACGGAAGCGCTTCATAATATTTCTACAATAGATATACAAAGTATGCAAAATATACAAACTTTCCAACATAAGGCCATAATTCTTCCAACACTTCCAAATCAATACAAACTTACATCATTTTTCCTCCGTTTAGATTATAAGAATCATAACAATACATCCAACATATCAAACAAAACAATTCGTCACTATCTCCAATTCTTCCATAGCCACGGCCAACATCCATATTTTCCAATTCAACACAATTCATTCAACTTTCATTTCCAATATAAATTCCACAACACCCCTAACTAGAATACAACATGAAATTCAACATAACTTCCATGCACAACCATGCACACACACACGGCCACATGTATATATATACACACACGGCTCACACACTAATTTTGCCAACTCTCACTAATTCATTTAGCTTCCACTTCCAATACAATTTCTACTATAACTACAACAAGATTCCAACATAAATTCAAGTCATCATAGTCATGCAATATATATGCATACTCACGGCTAACATGCATACAACCCCAACACACAAAATTTTCATGCTTTTCATTCATTTTCCACTTACTACATCATACATACACCTCCCATAACATAACCCATACGTACCTACCTAACAGATCCGGCATGCCAAAAAGCTAATTCCGATCAGACATACATAACTACGTACAAATATAAAATACATCGCGCAGAAATATACATACATAAACATACTTAGACCTGTACACTAGCCGTTGAGGCTATCATAACAGACAGAGTCGCAAACTCGAACATACGTACCGACCCGGTGACAACCCACAACCCACAAATATGTCTACGAGCCTCTAACATACGAACGAGAATCGGAAGACGGGACGGGGGCCCCGCCGTACCCAAATGATCATATATACGGAACAAACGAGACGGGAAGATATATACCAAAAGTATCGGCTCGGGATCAAAGGAGCTCTTCAAACGGCAGACCGATAACCTAAGCGGCGGCGTACCGTGCGGGCGCGTACGCGCGTAGCATGTAACACGACCCCGAAGAACGAGTGGGGGTCGGTGCGGAAATGTACCAAGTATGTAAAGCGGAAACAAAATATACATAATCATAATCGGAGTCGGATATGTAAATCATAACGGACGAGAATCGGATTCGTAGCGGAGTCGGACACGAGTGTACGGATAGAATCGTAATATGTCGGTTAGGGAATATAGCGGACGAGTGTCAATACGGACCAAAGGTACGAATGTGGTGACGGATTTTCGGACGGAACCGAACTCGAAGCGACGGACGTGAGTCGAGAATCCGAATCGGACGTACGGAAATGTGACGGACGGAATCGGAGTTCGATTCGGATTTCCAGCGGTGTGACAAACGAGTCATGATCCAAATCGGACATACGAGCGCAACGGATTTAATTATGCATGCGAGTCATAAGCATATACGGACATACACATCATAAATCGAGATCCCGGCCCTTTAATAAGGGACGCGGTATGAAGAACCGGCCCTCGTAGTGCGGGACGCGGTGGACGAACTGAATCGAGATCAAATGCCATCCGGCCACCATCCCCCATAATATCACATAATCGAATCATAATCGGATCATAATCGATACGAACGGATCCCGGCCCGCACATCGAAGGACGCGGTGAACAATGCGGTGGAAGTGCACGAATCACGAACCTGGCCGGGCGCGTGAAGGAAGCATTTGAGTCATCCACGACGCATTAATGAGAAACCATATGCATACAACGACATACGGACTTACTAAAGCGAAATAGTTCGGAAAATAGATCAAATCGAGTAGGCGGATTATATCGAACGAGTGTCAGTCGAATAATGCCACGATTCGAAAGATAGACATAATACTTATTAGTTAACGGAGGGAACATAATCCGGAGGTACCGCGAAGAACGGACGAAATAGACCAATTTAAGCCATCTTAGGGAGTAGCAGGGTTTTGTGGGCCCACCTCGGACCCATCCATAGTGAAATACGTAAATTATGGATAATAAACCTTAGGGAGTCGTCCATAATCATTGTAGGGTGTTTCGACTCCATTTATGGAAGTTGCCTACTTATAGGTCAATTTAGAAGAAATTAGTTCAATCTTCTTTTGAATGATTTGGCGCTATTTTCAATCTTGGATTGTGAGAAACAAAGTCGTATTCGCGGCTCGGATTCAAGCCTATTATACTTAGAACATGCCAAAGAATGAAGGCAAAGCTTTACATACCTTGGTTTCGCCTTACGCTCGTCCAAACTCAATTCCCGTTTCGTCAGAAATCTGCAAATGGTCACTCTTACCAGTTACTATTCATGCAAGTTAGCATTTCAATCTTGGGTTTCTATTTGGCTACCGAAATTTCGGCAGCACCTCCCCTATGAATATGACACCCCCGAGATTCAGCTCGGCTCAAACAACCAACAGCAACCCAACAACAACATCAACAACATCAACAATCACAATAAAACACAATACAATACGCAACTAGTCTTCTTCTTACATAATGCTATCGCTTTCATTCCGACTTCAAATTTCGAACCATCACCATCGTACTCACATTCACTATTAATCAAAATCATTACCATACCATACGGAAGCGCTTCATAATATTTCTACAATAGATATACAAAGTATGCAAAATATACAAACTTTCCAACATAAGGCCATAATTCTTCCAACACTTCCAAATCAATACAAACTTACATCATTTTTCCTCCGTTTAGATTATAAGAATCATAACAATACATCCAACATATCAAACAAAACAATTCGTCACTATCTCCAATTCTTCCATAGCCACGGCCAACATCCATATTTTCCAATTCAACACAATTCATTCAACTTTCATTTCCAATATAAATTCCACAACACCCCTAACTAGAATACAACATGAAATTCAACATAACTTCCATGCACAACCATGACACACACACGGCCACATGTATATATATATACACACACGCTCACACACTAATTTTGCCAACTCTCACTAATTCATTTAGCTTCCACTTCCAATACAATTTCTACTATAACTACAACAAAGATTCCAACATAAATTCAAGTCATCATAGTCGTACAATATATATGCATACTGCGACTAACATGCATACAACCCCAACACACAAAATTTTCATGCTTTTCATTCATTTTCCACTTACTACATCATACATACACCTCCCATAACATAACAAAAGTATAAAATTCTTACCTTTCCATGAAGTTCTTCACTTGCCACTAGAATTGTCCTCTTGCCTTGAAAATTATACCAACTTGGAGAGCACCTCAAGCTTGTTACTAATTCAAGAAGAACCAAGTTTTTGAATCAACAACCAAGCTCCAAGAATTTTTTTCTCTTCTTTCTTTTCTCTCTTTTTTTCTCCACGGCCGAAGGCCCTTTTTTTTTTGTGTGTTTTCTTGATTTTTCTTTTTGTTCTCTTGAAATTTCTAGAGATGATCATATATATCCATATGCCCCCCTTAATTTTTCACATGTTTGGCACATGGAAATTTTTATTAATTGGGTGGGCTTGGCCTTGGGTTGGCCGGCCACCCCTTCCCAACTTGGGCCTCATTTTCTTATTTTTTCCAAGCCCAATTCATCATGAATCATATTTTGCAATTCTAGAAATAAATTTCTAAGAATTCCAATTTTGCCCTTAGGCCTTCTCCGGTGTTCCCACATTCAAACTTCCATAACCAACATACTCATACTAGAGAAATCCAAACTTAACCTCATTCCTTGCAAGTCAAGGTTACTTCCAAATTTTGAATACGTAAAAATGGGATGTAACATCCTCCCCCACCCACAAAACATTAGGTCACCAGATGTTAAATTAACTTAAGTGGTAGATCAAAATGAACGGGGAGGTCCTTTATCAACCACATTTGCACTTGGTCAGAGTACTTACCAGGACCTTCATCTTTCGACTCCTTCTATCATTCTTCGATATTATCGTACAAGGGTTACTCGTACAATCCGGCATTTTTGCGTATTCAAAAATTTGGAAGTAACCTTGACTTGCAAGGAATGAGGTTAAGTTTGGATTTCTCTTAGTATGAGTATGTTGGTTATGGAAGTTTGAATGTGGGAAAGAAACCTAAAGGCAAATTGGAATTTTATAAATTTATTTCGGGAATTGCAAAATATGATTCATGATGAATTGGGCTTGGAAAAAAAAAATAAGAAAATGAGGCCCAAGTTGGGAAGGGGTGGCCGGCCAACCCAAGGCCAAGCCCACCCAATTAATAAAAATTTCCATGTATAAACATGTGAAAAATTAGAACATGGATATATATGATCATCTAGAAATTTCAAGAGAACAAAGAAAAATCAGAAAACACAAAAAAGGGCCTTCGGCCGTGGAGAAAAAAGAGGAAAAGAGAAGAGAAAAAAATTTCTTGGAGCTTGGTTGTTGATTCAAAAAAACTTGGTTCTTCTTGAATTAGTGCAGTGCCTCTCAGTTGGTATAATTTTCAAGGCAAAGGGAAGAAAATTTAATGAAGAACTTCGAAAGGAAAATTTTTAAATTTTTTTTATATTTGGGGGGTGTGGGTAAATAAGGGGAAAAAAAGAAAAATAAAATTTTGTTTTTCACATTTTTAGCGTGGGATGCATATATATTATATTTTTATTTATTTGAACCCCATGTTGGAATCTTTTTTGTAGTTATAGTAGGGGGTGGAAACTAAATAATTAGTGAGAGTTAAAATTAGTGTGTGAACGTGTGTATATATATATATGTGTGTGTGTGTGTGCATAGTTGTGCATGATTTATGTTGAATTTCATGTTGTATTCTAGTTAGGGGTGTTGTGGAATTTATATTGGAAATGAAAGTTGAATGAATTGTGTTGAATTGGAAAATATGGATGTTGGCCGTGGCTATGGAAGAATTGGAGATAGTGACGAATTGTTTTGTTTGATATGTTGGATGTATTCATTATGATTGCTGCTTATAATCTAAACGGAGGGAAAAATGATGTAAGTTTGTATTGATTTGGAAGTGTTGGAAGAATTATGGCCTTATGTTGGGAAAGTTTGTATATTTTGCATACTTTGTATATCTATGAAATCTGCATTATAGAGCGCTTCGCATTAATAGTATGGCTTCAATGATTTTTGATTAATAGTGAAATGGTTGAGTACGATAGTAATGGTTTGAAATTTAGAGCAGAATGAAGCATGACAGCATATGTAGAAGACTTAGTTACGTAATGTATTGTATTTTAACTATGTTGTCTGATGTTGTTGATGTTGTTGTTGGGTTGCTGTTGGTTGTTTGAGCAGAAGTGCAGATCTAGAGATAATCATATTTTATGGGGAAGTCTTTATGAAATTTCGGTAATGAAATAGAAACCCCGAATTGAAATGTTAACTTGCGTGAATAGTAGCTGGTAAGAGTGACCATTTGCGGATTTCGACGAAACGAGGTGAGTTTGGACGAGGGCGTAGGCGAACCAAGGTATCATAAGCCTTCTTCTTGGCATGTTAAAAGTATAATAGGCTTGAATCCGAGCCGCGAATACGACTTTGTTTCTCACAATCCAAGATTGAAAATAGCGCCAAATCATTCGGTAAGATTGAACTAATTTCTTCTAAATTGACCTATAGTGACACTTCCATAAATCGGTCGAAACACCCTACAATGATTATGGACGACACGAGTTTATTATCCATAATTTACGTATTTCACTATGGATGGGTCCGAGGGTGGGCCCACAAGGCACACTACTCCGGTATGGCTTAAATTGGTGCATTTACTGTCCGTTCTTCATGGGTACCTCCGGATTATGTTCCTCCCGTTAACTGTCGTATTATGTCTATCTTTACGAATCATGGCATTATTCGGCATACAGGACACTCTTTTTATTCTGTTACCATCTGCCTACTACGATTTGATCTATTTTACGAACTATTTCGGTTTTTAGTAAGTGTTTGTATGTCGGTACGTATGCATATGGTTTCTCATTAATGTTTGTTCGTGGATGACTCAATGCTTCCTTCAACAACGCCGGGCCGGAGTTGCGTGATTGGTACACTTCGGCCTGCATTGTTCCTTATGGCGTCCGCCGGATATGCCGGAGCCGGGATGCATACGTATCCCCGATTATGATCGATTATGTGATATTATGGGGATGGTGGCCAGGATGCTTGTTGTTGGTCTATCATACGGTAATCGCCTCTGAGGGCGGGTTCTGTTACAGCGTCCCATATTAAAGGCGGGATCGATACATGATGTGTATGTACGTATATGCGCGGCCTACTGCTGTCGTAATTAAATGCAGTTCTGATTCTGTATATGCGATTTGGATAAATGACTCTGTTTGTCACACCTCTGGAAATCTGAATCGAACTCTGATTCTGTCTGTCACATTTCTGTACGTCTGATTCGGATTCTGACTCTGTCTGTCATGCTTCTGAGTTCTGGTTCCGTCTGAAAATCTGTCAGCTACATTCTGTACCTTGGTCCGTATTGACACTCCGTCCGCTATATTCCCTAAATCTGACATATTACGATTCTGTCTGTACACTCTGTAGGTCTGACTCCGCTACGAATCCGATTCTGTCCGTTATGATTTACATATCCGACTCTGATTATGATTATGTATATTTTGTTTCCGCTTTACATACTCGGTACATTTTCGTACTGACCCCCTGTTCTTCGGGGGCTGTGTTACATGCCCACAGGTACAGACGCGCCGCACGGTACGCCGCCAGTTTAGGTTATCGGTCTGCTGTTTGGAGAGCTCCCTTTGATCCGGAGCTGATACTTTTGGTATATATCTTCTGTTGTCTGTTTGTTCTGTATATATGATCATTTGGGTACGGCGGGGCCCTGTCCCGTCTTCTGATTCTGTTCTGTATGTTAGAGGCCTGTAGACATGTTTGTGGGTTTGTGGGTTGTCACTGGTCAGGTACGTATGTTCGAGTTTGCGACTCTGTCTGTTATGATAGCCTCAACGGCTAGTGTACAGGTCTAAGTATGTTTATGTATGTATATTTCTGCGCGATGTATTTTATATTTGTACGAATTTATGTATGTCTGATCGGAATTAGCTATTTGGCATGCCGGATCTGTTAGGTAGGTACGTATGGGTGTCCAGTTAGGACACCAGTCGCGGCCTACGGGGTTGGGTCGTGACACCAACGCTTGAAACAACAACTCCACGTTACTAAGCACCCTCAAATTGGTAGGTTTGCTTGAAGGAATAATTTTTTTGGTGGCTTACTCTTGGTCTTGAAATTGGAAGCTCTTGGCCGAATGGTTGTGGTCTTTTTGCTCTCCAAGTTTCTTGATTTTTCTTGTTAATGAAGATGATGATATAATGGTCCCTTAGTCATCCTTATATTACAAATAATGGCCAACCATGTGGCCATGGCCCACTCAAAGGTGGCCGGCCACATGGCCATGTTTTTCTCCCTCCATTTTTTCAATAATTGGCCATTTTCAAATATTCCATCTTTGGCCCCACTTTTTTCCTAAATGATCCATGTCAATAAAATCATACACACTTAGGTCTTATGACAAAATTGAAGATCACACGTCCCGACTTCGCACCCCGGAATGGTCCTGACCTTAACTTATCCGGGTTTTCACCGATTCGTCCGCCAATTTAGATCCGGTTCCGTCCGAGTCCGTCCCTCCCTCGATCTCTTACCCGTAGTGCCCCCGTCCCCCTCAAATCGACATATTATATTCCGTCCGTACCCCTTTCGTAAGCCCGCTCCCTCAATCCGTTCGTCGTTAAACTTATATCCACCCGTTTTGATTAGTTTTAGTTTCCGTTTTACATCCCCGACGCCGTACCCCCCCCGCGGGGGCGCGCACGCCCGCGGGGACGCACCGCGGATACGCCCCCGGCTAATTTCCCGTCGTGGGAACTCCTGACCCCGGAGGAATTTTGGTATTTTTTCCTTGTTCATATTTTTCCCGAGTATCTTTTTGGGTCCGGGGGGGCCCCCGCCCCGTTTTCCCCGTTTTCCTTCGTATGTTGAGGCCCGTAGATACGTTCGTGCCCGCGGGTTGTCACCGGGGGGTCAGGCACGTATGTTCGAGTCTCGACTGCTCGTTATGATAGCCTCACGCGCAGGCTGTGTGTAAGCGGAACCCGCCTTCTCTAGCGAGGAGCTCGGCGAACCATAACACAAAGATAACACCGGAGTATATCAGTGCGCACGACAACGTAACCGGCCCGGACTCGCCGAAAGATACCGTAACGCACGAACCGTAGTCGTGAGTAACCATATGCATAAAATCATTATCATAGACTCAAATGATAAGTAAAATGACCATACTTAGAAATCGGAATAATAACCAAATCAAATTCTTTCAAAAGTCGTCAGGATTACAAAAAGAAGAGTCGCGGGACCCATGGACGAGTGTCGACCCGAGACGGGGCCGCCTATGAAAACATAATTATCATACGTCATACAACCTCCTACGAACATATCGAGGCAATCCGAGCCTTTCTGTAAAAGATACGGGCGTTCGTAGTTACGAATTCTTTAAAAACGAAACTTTTTTTATGCAACATTTGAAAATCGAATATTCCAAAGCACAAAGGCCAATATATCATCATATCAAACATACGACTTCCAAGAAACAAAGAGTCATAAACATGCTCGGATCGCGAGAATCGAATTTCCTCGAAGCTCGTGTCATAGCCTACTTGAAACTAAGGCATGCCAAAAGAAGAAAGGATTGGGCTTTACATACCTCTGACGCTCTCAAAGCTACTCCAAATTCAAGCTAAAGCCAACCTACGCCTCGGGCTCTCCAAGGTCTACAAACAAGTCATAATATGCCAAACATTAGCCATAGGATTTTTGGGCATTTAATTCCAAACTAACACTTAATTCTACGTAAATTTGGGCAAAGATTTCCCCGTAAAAATAGGCCAACCCCCGAGAATTTACTCCTACGAAATCAACAACAACAACTAACCTAGCAACATTAATAATCAATCCGGAAAGCATTCTAACATTAAATACTCTCTTTTTACATCATTCAACAACATTCATAATATTCAATTCAACGCTACCTTCAAGCCAACATCAACGCTTATACATTCAATTACTAACCCGAACCCATACCAACAACATTCAAGATCATCTTAAGCAATTCATACAACATTCCCAACAATCCAACGATTGCTCCAAGTTACCCGAAAACAGTCCCCAAACCCGAGAACCTCACTATAACACACTCCTCACTTCCAAATCATGATTTGCACCAACAATTCACATTCTAACAATGCTATTCTCATCAATATACAAATTACATCAAATGCACAATAACCTTCAAATCAGTCCGCAATAATTACAACATCAATTTGAGTCATTAAACTCTCATTCTCATCATGGAATTCATAACGACAACAACTAAAACACTAAGCGATATTAATTCATTTCTTGTCACATAAATGGCCTACATTCGGCCAACACCTCCTACATGCATATTGATGATTCTCATCCATTTCTTCACCCTACAATGATCACAACATGCTAACTAGACTTTAATTCATTGCTTCAACACAACACAACACACACACACTTACACGGCTATGCACTACACACACAACCTCCACTCCAACATGCTATATTTCATGAATTTCCTTCATTTTAACATACTACAACATGCATACAACCTTTATAACACATAAAACATGATTAATTCTTACCTTTCTTCTTCAACTTCACCAATAGGCTAGGGTTTGCAAGGATGAAAACGGATGGTTGGATGACCCGAATAACACTTCCACGTTACTTAGGGACCTCAAATTAGTGGATTTACATCAACGAAATAATTTTGGGATGGCTAATTTTTGACTTGGAAAATCTTGAGTCTGGGCCGAGTCTCCCTTAGATGGAGTTCTTCAACTTCTTATTTTCGCTAAGTGTAGAAATGAGTAAAGATGATTGGTGATCATCTTTTATGCTTCCACCTAAATTGCACAAGTGTCCATGGCCCACACACATGTGTTGGACCAATTAAAATTGTCCACAAAGTGTGTGGGACCAATTCAAGTCCACATGGCCAAGGGCCCAATTTTTGCATGATTTCCAACTTTTCATTATTTCAATTTTGGTCCCAAATTTTCCTAATTGTTCCATACCAACAAATTCATGAACAACTTAGGTCTTAAAACGAAATCGAAGGTCAAAAGTCTCGACTTTGCATCCCGAAATGGTTTTGTCCCTAACTTATCATAGTTAAACCGAATTGTCCCAATGCACAAAATACGGGACATAACAAGAAGCGTATAAGATATCGTATATGAAGAGTATGTGGTTTGCTTGGTATGTTCTTAGGTTTTCGTAAGATTATCGGGCATTGTTATGTTAATTGTGGCCGTTTGGGTAATGCTGTTGTTCTTGTTGAATTGGAAGATTAAGTGTAGTTAAGGTTATGCATTATGTTGTTGTAATATTTGGGCTATTATAAGGTCGTTTCGATGAGGTGTTGTGGCTATAGGTTATTAGGAGCAACTTGAATATGTCGTAGTCGTTAGGTTAACTATTATTGAATGTCGTAATGTGTGGGCTTATTGGAATGTTATGCGGGCTGTTCGGAGTATTCTTGAATCTTGTCTTGGCTAGTCTTGATATAGTACTTGAACGTGTGGATATGGATGTTGACTTGGTTGTTTTATAGTTAGCTTGAATATAGGGGAAATGCCACCCAATTTTCTAGAAATAAGCTACTAACGTTGGAATACGTTTTGAACCTTTCCGTAGCTTAACCATAGTTCTTAACGTCTTAATATAGGTTGAGACACTTGGAGCAAAGATATACGTATCGTATCGAATGACAGCAAAGGTATGTAAAGCTATCGTTTCTTTCTTTGGCATGATTTATGTGAAACGAACAAACGACGAATGTATAAGCTCCTATTCTTAGAGACACTAGGGACGGCTAGCGTCCTTGACTTCCATAAGCTATTTCATGTTATCTTGATACGTGTCTATGATCCCCGAGGCTCGTTTTGATATAATCTATCGGGACATTCAAAGAACACTTGACATGACCGTCGTCTTTGATACTGAGGTTCATTCTACATATTCCATCGAGTCTCGATGGTGATTTAGTTTGCATATGGTTACTCACTACTCTGCTCGTGCATGTTGTCATTATATCTTTCACCGAGTCCCGAGCCGGGTATGTTTTCGTGCACAGTTTCACTGCATTGTTCACCGAGTCCCTCACTAGAGGGCCGGGTACGGTATATATATATATATATATATATGATATACGACGATATGATGATACGATGACGTGGATGACAAGACCGAGTCTCACGACGGGCCGGCATGGTATACATGTATACGACTTATTCACCGAGTCCAAGAACGGGGTCGGATATGGTATATGATATACCTATTTACATGATTATCATTTTATAAGGCACGTGGCCGTGATTCCTTGATTGTCATACTTGCCTCTTGGAAATCTTTATTTCGCTTATTATCTTCCTTATTGTATTTTATGCTTTTTATATACTCGCACATATCCCGTACCGACCCCTTTCTTCTCGGGCCGCGTTTCATGCCCGCAGTACGTATACATCGATTTGGTGATCCTCCAAACTCAGACTTCTACTCTCAACACTGAGTGCTCCATTGTTCCTATGCCTAGACTTTTGGTAACACAGTATTCGATGTATATGTATGTTTATCCAGGTGTATGGCGGGGTTCCCCGTCCGTCATATTTCACTATCGATACTCTGTGAGGTCCGTAGAACATGCGCTGGTATATAGATGTTGTTCATATGTCAATATGACTTATTTTGGGATGTTCCCGCATAGAGTGCGCCACGCTTGCGTTTATATTTTGGGATGTTCCCCCGTATGTAAGGGCGGCCCTTGTCGCATGTGCGTATTGGCGTTGCTTTATCGGTTGTTACTCCTCGCAGACAAAGTTACCTTGATATATATATGCGACGTTTTGAGATGTAACATCTTGCTTTTGCAAGCTTCCATATTACCGTGCTTTAGTTTCGGGCCATATCTACATCTACTGTGTACGTGTACGAGTGTCCAACTCCGGCACCAGTCACGGCCCACGGGTCGGGTCGTGACAAAAGTGGTATCGTAGCAAATATCCTCGTGAGTGTTCTACGACCGTGTCTAGTAGTATCTTGTTTATTTTCCGTGTGTTGTGCACTACATCTATAAACAAAAGCCACAGACATTTAGGATGTTATCTTTTCCTTCTTACTTTAGATCGTGCCATATAGCTACATATATTATCAGATAATCCCTCCTACCAATGTATTGCTGTAAGCTTGGCGCCACGATGCCACCAAAGAAAGCGGCCACGCCCCGGTAGTGGGCAACCGCAGGGCAGGAGATAGGCCAGCCGTACTCGTAGCAGGGCGACGCGGGCCTTGTGCCCCGCCCATGCCTAAGATTGTGCTCTGGGCCGCCGAGTCACACACCGCCACCTCCGTAGGAACCCGCAGCAACAGCAGCCTCCGCATCGTGGGCGGCTCCACCGCAAGCTCGAGCTCCGGCACCCGAGCCTCCGCTCCTCGGCCCGGGGCGAAGACAAGGCTCGAGAGACGGGGGCTCGCCATTGCCGACTAGATTAGTTGCGGTGGCGGTGCTCGCCGGCATGGACTAGGAGTTGACCATGTGACAGACATGATACTTTGAGGTCTCGTGATTTCTTAAACCGTAATCCCCGTAGTTCTACGGCCGGTCAAGGCTCCGGATGATCCGCAGGAGTTTGTTCCCGGGGAGGAGCGACGTTGGAGGATAATTGGCCCCCCGAGACCCAGTCCCCCGGGGGGCTTTGTATCCGGCGGGGGGTAGCCTTTAAAGGGCGAGTCCCGGGAGTTACCCGTGGGGGGGTGCCCCCCCCGGGGGATCGGGGCGAGTTTGGGGGGGGCCTTCCTTGGCCACTTTCACCTCCCAGACGAGGCCATCCCAGTTGAAGGGTTCCCGATCCGGGCGCAGGAAGGGAGCTTCTCGGGGGATTATAGTCTTTAGTTTGATTCGTTGGCCAGATACGAGCCTCTATTGTACCGATATGGCCGACAGAAAGGGATCGTTACGCGGGGTCGGGTCGTTATTTGATTGATTTGGGAGGCAATGGCTTTCGGGCCCGGGAGGATATTGCTCCGGGGAGTAAGCATGTGGGGTGAGGATCGACACGAAAAACACCGCCCAGACGAGACCCGGGCAGAGGCCCCAGCAGGGGAGACCCGGGCCGGGGTTTTCCCGGGAGACGAGGCGTGCGGGCCCCGCAAGATAGCAGTATATTCTTCCACGCCCACACGGAGTGCACCCCCACAGTTCACAAAGTAAGATTTGATAGTACAGTGTCTGTGGAGCCTGGCCGTAGCTCCGTGGCTTCGTGTTGCTGCATGAGCAGTGGGTTCGAGCCTCGCCGAGGCCACCTTTGCCTCACGTTGCCGCGCGTGGTAGGCTCCATTTCGGGGAACGCCGCGCACTTGCTGTGCTTGCTTTCTTGCGGCCGTCAAGGCCATATTGGCGCAGGGAATCCGTACGGGGGTAGTCCAGGGGCGGGCTCAACCCACCGGGCTCGCTGCCGGTTCATCTTCTTCTCGTGGCTATGCGTCCGGGGCAGGTGTGGGTATCTGCACACGCAAGCCGTGGCAGTAGGTCGTGGCGAAGCCTCCAGCCTGAAGGATCCTTCGAACCGCATATATGATTTGGCTAGTAGACACGTGATCGGTGAGGCGGCCACCGAATGTGGTTGCTGTGTATATTACGATTTTCTCTCGGGACGTATATGCATTGGTAGATCTAAGCTCCACCTTATCATATATATCTCCCATTTGCTGCTAGGTAGAACTCCACTGAACCCGAGTCGATAGAACCATTCGAGGTAGCCACCCCAAAGTAGAGATTCCGTTATAGTAAGGCAAGTATATAGAAATTGTTCTATGGATATATATAGTCGTCATACCTTGCGTATTTGATAAAGTTAGATAGCGACCGAGTTTGATGTTATTACGGGTATGAATCGGTTCTCTTCTTGTTATGCTAATGTTGTAGAGAAAAGATAGTTCGGTTTCGGGCCCCAGGAGAGCCAATTATAGAGTGGATAGGGAATACCGCATCGCCGAGGGGTAAGTTTATTTCATACCCTCATGTATAGCAAATATGTTAGAAAGGGTTATATTTATCATCAAAGTTCGCGCGCATGACTTGAATCGAGGTACCGACTCTTCAGTGGGCCCGTAGTTAACGAATTTCCGTATGTATTCCCGCATGAACTTCCGTGTCTTCTCCCTCCCCGAGCGGGAGATAGAGTTCACTATAGATGTGTCGCCGTATACTCACCTATATCTATTCCCTTCTCACAGATGGCACCCGCAGAATCGAAGGAGTTAAAGCGGGGAGCAAACCGAGAGACTTGTTAAAAAAAGGCGGCTTCATCGGCCCAAAGACATCACCTTGGGGAGCACCGGTACTATTTGTGAGAAAGAAAGATGGGTCGCTGCGGATGTGTATTGATTATAGGTAGCTGAATAAAGTGACAATAAAGAATAGATATTCCCTCCCCAGGATTGATGATCTATTTGACCAGCAAACAGGGTGCTAAGTGTTTCTCGAAAGATACTCGCGTCGCTATCACTGTGTGCGGGTAAAGGAGTGCAGATATTCCGCATCGCATTCCGGACCCCATACTAGCATTATGAGTTTAGGGTGTCTTTTGGCCGACCAATGCTCCAAAGAAACATTTATGGATCTCGATGAACCGAGTGCTCAAGCCATTCCTAGATATGTTCGTGATTGTATTTATCGATGATATTCCGGGTCTATTCCCGATCGAAGAGGAGCATGCACCACTTCGAGAACGGCATTTAGGTGCTCCAAAGACCAAAAGTTAAAGTTAAGTTCTCTAAATGTTAATTCTTACCGACTTCGCAGCATTCCCCGGGGCATATCACTCCGAGCCGACGGCATTCGGCAGACATTGTGGAAGATTGAAGCCGTAAAGACTTGGCCTAGACCTACGCGCACCTACCGAGGTACGTAGTTTTCTCTCGGGGCCAGCAGATATTACAGGAGGTTCGTAGAAAGTTTGCTTCGATTTCGCCTTTAACAAGGTTAATCGTAAAGCAAACAAGTTCCAACGGACCGATGCTGCGAGCAAAGCTTCCAGCCGTCGAAAAAGATAAGTTAACTACGCCCGCTCTAACTCTTCCGAGGGACCGTATGTTATATCCCGTATTTTTTAAACATCGGGACATTCTAAAGCAAATTGCGACAACTTAAGGACGAGACTATTTTGGGATTCGGGTAGATTTTTAATCTCCGATTTTGTTTTAATCACAAGTTTCTTGTAAATTTTATTGGTGTAGAAATATTATTGGATATTAGGGAATAATTAACCATGATTAGATTACTAAATGGGATTAACAACTTAATTAATCACTAATTAGGA
>NW_026720088.1:0-14317 GCF_029784015.1 Lycium ferocissimum
TGATTCTCTTGCTTTCTTGTTGTTGATCTTGGATTTCTATGGTTTTCTCATGGGAGAATATTAGAGAGAGTTCTAGAGGTTTTCTTGGTCACAAAATGATGAAAAATGAGATTTTGGACGAATTGGATCTATTTAAAGGTGAACTGAGAAATTCGTAAACGGCATGACATGCGACACTACATGCGAGTCGCATGTCACTCCGCGGTCGCACCTCGCGTCGCAAGTCTTGCCGCAGAGAGTTCGGCTGGAGCACAACATGCGACACGACATGCGAATCGCATGTCACACGTGCGGTCGCACCTCGTGTCGCCGAGATGGTGCCGCAGAACTACTTCTCCGGCACGATCCGCGATGGTACACTGCTCGCCGCACCGCGATTCGCATGTCACACATGCGAGTCGCATATGGTGTCGCATAAGGTGACGAGAGGTAATTTGCTTGGGCTACTTGTTGAAGAATGGCCTATGTCCATATATCGGTCGACGGTCCTTCTCGAAACTAATTCGACACTTCGTCGATTCGATAACCGCGATTCTTTCCCTTCAATTATTCGATTTAATGTGCATGAATGAAATTTGTCCGTGGTGTAACACCTTTCAAGAAGGGTTAGGCACTCAAGTGAAGCTTAGCACAGCTTTCCATCCGCAGACCGATGGACAAGCCGAGCGCACCATTCAGACCTTAGAAGATATCATGCGAGCATGCGTATTGATTTTGGTGGAAGTTGGGATGACCACTTACCGCTAATCGAGTTTGCATATAACAATAGCTATCACTTGCATTGATGGCTCCATACGAGGCTTTATATGGGAGAAAATGCAGATCTCCATGGATGGTTACGGGGGCTAAGCATAATAGGTCCCGAATTGATTCTAAGCGGTGGAGAAGGTTACAATGATCCGAGATCGATTGTTGACAGCTCAAAGCCGTCGAAGTCCTACATATAATCGCCGACGAGGCTTGGAATTTCAAGTCGGATTTGGTATTTTATAAACACCAATCATCGGGGTGATGAGATTTGGCAAGAAAGGAAACTAAGCCCTAGGTACATCGGACCCTATGAAATTATTAGCAAAGTGGGTCGGGTTGCTTACAAGTTGAATTTACCTTCGGAGCTTGAATCGGTCCCAAAAGATTTCATGTTTCGATGCTCCGCAAATGCGTTGGAGACCCAACAAGAATTATCCCAAAAGGATGTGCAAGTGACGAGAAAACCGACTTATGAAAAGTGCACATGCTCGCCATTTTAGATAGACAAGTAAAGAGGCTTCGAAATAAGAAGGTCGTTTCGGCGAAAGTCTTGTGGCGGACCAACAACCGGAAGAAATGACTTGGGAAGCAGAGGAATAAGATGAGATTCAAGTACCCCTATTTGTTCCAAAAGCCCGGAAGAAGTGCAAGACGAAACGCCGACAATATAAGGTATGTTCATTTAAATTTTTCGTTGTTGGTCGAGTGTGGCCATAGTTGTGATGATATTGCGTTGTAGCCACGTGAGGCAATGATATTTTGGGTTCTTTCTGAGGGTTGGTGAGGCCCGTTACAGGGGAAACTCTGGCGAAATTTTTCTAGGATCCCCGAGTATTTTAACATTCGAGGACGAATGTTCCCAAGGGGGGAAGAATGTTACACCCCGGGTAAATTTTCATTCATGCGTGGAATTGAATAAATGAAGGGAAAGGATTACGGGTATCGAATCGATGAAGTGTCGAATTAGTTTCGAGAAGGACCCGTCAGCCATATATGGACTTAGACCCTTCGTCAACAGGTAGCCTGAAGCAAAGGACCGCTCTGTCACGAGATGCGACGCCATATGCGACTCGCATGTTGAACATGCGAATCGCAGGTGAAGCAATTCGACCATCGCGGGTCGTGCCGGTGAGAAGTGGTTCTCGGCACCATCTCGCGACACTAAGTGCGACTCGCATGTGTGACATGCGACTCGCATGTAGTGTCGCATGTTGTGCCCAGCCGTAACCCTTCTCTGTCCAACGATGCGACGCGAGGTGCGACTCGCGGGCGTGACATGCGACTCGCATGTAGTGTCGCATGTCATGCCGATTGATTTTTTGAACACCTTTAAATAGATCCAATTCGTCCAATATTTCATTTTTCTCCATTTTGTGACCTAGAAAACCTCTAGAACTCTCTCTAATATTCATCTACAAGAAAACCCAAAGGAAATCCATGATCAATAACATCAAAACCATGAACCAAGAGTGTGAGACCTAAGTAGAAGTCATCTTCTCCAAGGAATCCCAAGAAAGAAGAAGTAGGGTTTTGGAGCTAAGGAAGTATTCTCGTCCAAGGCTTGTCCAAGCATCATCCAAGGTAAGATTCATGACTATCCTACGTGATTTAAGGTGTTGTAAGGCTAAGAAACATGGATTGTAGAAAAGCATAAGGAATGGGTCTTGAATGGGTGAATAGTGCCCTAAATGATGGTAGTTGGATAGAATCATAAATGATGCTATGCTATGATTGTAAATATGTCGTAAATGATGTTTTAGCTATGAAATGAGTATTGTATATGCGAAAATGCGACGATGAGCTATATTCATGAATGAAGGGAAACTAGAGAAATTGGTTGGTTATGCTCAATGTATCCGAATGTCGATTATTAATTGTAATGTTGTGAACGTTGTTGTGAATGATGGAAGTTGATATAGAACATGGGAAGAGTAGTATAAACAAAGGA
Source organism: Lycium ferocissimum (assembly GCF_029784015.1). Classification (NCBI taxonomy): domain Eukaryota; kingdom Viridiplantae; phylum Streptophyta; class Magnoliopsida; order Solanales; family Solanaceae; genus Lycium; species Lycium ferocissimum. The sequence goes on from NW_026720088.1 coordinate 2,699, forward strand.
AGTCTTTGTCCAATTCTCCCTAGAATGTGTAGAACAATCTTATAGTCGATTAACTAATGCTAGTTCAAATCCTCTCATGAAGGTGACGACGTGGCATCGAAAGAGAATAGGAGGACGATAGCTTAGCTAAACGACCAGGTATGTGAGGCTAGTCCTTTCTTTCCAATGGCATGAATCCTATAGTGGAAGTTCTTTCGCTCTTCATGAGTTGATGTATTCCAAGAAGCTAAAAGCCTAGATCCATAAATGTCTATATAAGATAAGAGATATGATATGATGAAGCCATATTGATAATGATGCTATTCATCTTTCCTACTCACCTCATATGTTGATTCCTTCGAGGTGAGGCAGATTTGCTTATAATTGTTCATAGTAAGGTAGGGGATTCACGACCTTCCGTCGCCCCGATAGAACACAGTCAGCTACAGTCCTTTATATATATATATATGAGATAAGTACATTATTATGAGCAGTATATGACAGAAGCATAACATGATAAGTATAAGAGTATGATATGAGCATATTAGAAGCATGTCATGAGCATTGCATACCGCGCCTAGTTGGCCGGGCAGTCACCGCCAAGGGCGGGCAGCTATACGATATACCATGGCCGATTGGCATGGGCAGACACCACTAGTGGGCGGCATGAGATGATACCCGGACGCGGGATGCCTGGACGCGGGCTAATACTATTGAGCATTACACCGTACCGATAAGGACGGGCAGTTAGCATATTGTGCACACATGAGATCATGATGAGTATGAGTAAGGATGACGACGCATTATTTATTTTATAATTGTCGGTCGATTCGGATATATCATATTGATGTCGCATTTTGTTAAGTTTTGTTCTCCTCATTGTTTATGTCTCTCTCTTAGCACATTATTCGTGCGACGTCCGTTCTTGGACGCCGTGTTCATGCCCACAGTAGGCGGGGAGTCGAACTTGACCCGGATCTATAGTTCGACGGTACCGAGAGCACTCCATTGTTCGGAGGTGCCTATGGCTATTCTTTTGTTGTACATATATGTATATTCATTTTGGGTATAACGGAGCCTTGTTCCGTATGTATATAGTAGAGTACGTCGGTGAGAGGCTCGTAGATACGCAGTGTGGGTTAGATGGTCTTTTGAGATAACATTGCATTATATATGTCAGTTGTTTTGGCCGAAAGGCATTTGTATATAAAGCAGTTATGTTCTTATATAAATCATGATTTTCTATAAATTTACGCATTAGTGAGCAGAGAGCTTTAACAGAGGAATGATGAAGAATAGAATGAGAGGTGCTCGTGGGTAGCCTCGGGTACCCGTCGCGGCCCCTAGCTGGGTCGTGACAGCGGGTCTCGGTGAATAATAATCATGCGCCATCCTGGCCACCATCCCCACAACATCTCATCATAATCACATACAGATAACGTGTCCCGGCCCGCAAGTACGAGGGACTCGGTGAATAATGCGGAAAAGTGCGCACGAGAACATGTTTGGCCGGGACTCGGTGAATCGAATCGTATCGTGACGTACACACGAGATCATAACATGCCCTGGCCGGGGACTTTTTGAAAGATACATTGAGTCGCGCGCGAGCGAGTAGTGCGTAAAACATATGCATATGAAATCGGACTCGATGAATACATACGCTTATTAACATCGAAGATTCGAACAAGTCTCGGGTTCTTCCGGGTTAGCATCGGAGAGTTATAAGCATTTAACATACGAGTAAACCTCTTCGGACTTTCCAAGCGATCCGAGGTCGTGTATGGAGAACATTAAGACTTACGAGTATTCATATCAACTTACTTATATCCAATGCTTATAAATCACTCTTATGTTTGCATACTTATATCGGATTTTCTATTTTCGAACATTTACGACGGTTCAAACATGCTTATATCTATATATTCATATCAAACTTACTCTTATCGGAGCGTCTATATCGAATAGTCTAATCGGAATACCCATATCGGGGTTCCGGATACTTATAGCAAACTCAAATCATTAGTCCAAAATTTCCATTGTTTAACGAACGGAATTAAGACGAATAGTACTATACACTTAGGTCTTGAGGGGTGTAGTCCCACCTCGAGTCAAGTCGGATAACGGACCTAAAACGTGGTCATTATGTCCTATTAGGTCATCCTTGAAGATTTCAAAACATTCCACTTTCGTTTCCAAAGGTTACGGACGCTTAACCATTTCTTGCACTAAAGTGTAAACTAATTAGTTCAATTCTATTGAATGAATAGTAACTAAATTCAACCTTGGATTTCTAGATTTAGAGTGGCCCCGAGGCACACGTTCAAGCCTATGACGTCTAAGACATGCCGATAGAAGGAAGGGGAAAGCCTTACATACCTTTTCCGTCGCTTACGCTACTCCACATTCAGTCCAAGTTCGCCAAAATCTGCAATTTGGTCATATTTACCAGTTACTATTCATGAGGCTTGAAATTCCAATCTTGAATTTGTTCTCGTGTCCGAAATTTCGAAGGGCAAGACCTCCCGAGAATATGGCTCGGCCCAAATCAACATCAACGACAATCCGGGAATTCAACCCGGCCAAACTATCAACAACAATACCAACAACAACATCAATAAGCAATATACGATATATTCTAACATAAGAAATTTCCATTTCTACATATCATCTCAACCTTCAACCCAACTTCCACTAAACGATCTTCACTCATTTCCTTCCTTCCAAATTCATAACTTACATTAATACTTCATACACTAGTCATACCATTTCCCAACAATACAAAAAGTCCATATTCAAATCACATTAGCCTTTAAGCAATTTTCCAACAATTCACAACTTTACCCAATTCATCCTATTTTCATTTGCATTATAGAATACATATTAATACCACCAATTTACCATGTGAACATTGGTTCATATTTGTTTCCACATCACACACACAAACACACGGCCACCTCCATAATGCCAACTTCCATCAAAATTATTAATCTTTTATTATCAATGTGGAATCCACAACCACTACAATTAGAACATCACATAAAATCAACTTATTTTTGCCTTCACAACACATGCACATACACGGCTATATATTACTTCATACAACCATCATTCAACTTCCACATTTTTGTGATTTCTACTCATCCCTATATTTCATAACATAAACAAAATCTTTATAACCTATAAAAGAGGTTGAAATCATACCTTTCTCTCCAAGTTTCTTCACTCCACCAAATTTTCCAAACGACGAAACGAACGGCTTATCTTCCGAAATAATTATACCACGTTGAAGAGGACCCTTGAATTAGTAGGAATACATCAAGAAAATAATTTTTGAACAAATTTCAAAGGGTCCTTCTTCTTCCTCCATGGCCGAATGGCCATCTTCTTTTCTTTCTCTCATCCGTTTTTTTTTCTTTCCTTTCTTCTACACTCCAAATGGTAAGTTGAATATATAATTTGGTCCTCTCATGGTATTTATTTTTAAGTCCCTCAAGAAAGAAAAATTATGAGCACATGGTCCTTATTCTTTTTCTCAAAACTTCTAGAATTTTTTTTGAAGATGACTTTGTCATCTTTTTCATCTCTTTTTCCCCCAAATTTCTTTTGAAATTTCTAGAAATTTCTCAAATCTCCAAAGATGAATAATTGTCTTGCCTTTTGTCATTTCTTTCCACAAATGTGTTTTGGCCACAAATACATAAAGTGATCACATGTGTTATTGCATGGCTTGCAACAAATGGCCAATGCACAAGTGGGGCCCACGGCCACAATGCTTCTCCCATAAATCATGAATTAATAGAAATTTTCAAATTCCAAATTTGCCCTAATCTCCCATGTCGATAATATTATAAGCGACTTGCGCATCCAAACAAGAACGAGAAAATATAACCTCGTCCTTAACGTATATATATCATTGACTCGGAATATTCAAACGTACAAAAGTACGGGCTATAACATCCTCCCCCCTTTAGAACATTCGTCCTCGAATGTTCACTTTATGGGGTCTTGCAGCACTTTGGGAGGGGTTCCTTTATAGTTGCCCTTCCTTTTATGTCCATTCCTTATCCTATACGGCTTCCCACCGTAGCACGGTGGTGGGAATTACTTACCTACCGATACAATTGCATATAGAATATCGTATGCACACACACACACATATGATTATTTGTCGACTATCCCACAAAATAATTCCACACCTTTGTTCAAACCTATCCTAATTCCATAATAAGCGTGTTGTCGTCCCCTTTCACCTTAGCCCGTCACATTTTATATGACCTCTTATGGTCTCCCAACTATTCCGTATACATTTAATTCCCTTTAGGCCACCACGGCTTCTCGTTTGCCTACTATACTCAAATTCATGAGTTAATTTCTTCATACTTCCCTGTGGTCACCCAACATGGAATTGCTCCCACGAGCACGCTTAACTCCGAAACTCCGGCGGATTTCGGTGTCTTAATGCCGATATACTCCCGTCCATTTTCTCATATGACCTTTATTACATGTCCGGGACTAGTCAAAGCCTTAGCCCGAGACATATTCGCAACACGTCCTTTCTTGTACAATTACTATTTTACCCTTTTCGGCTTTCCGTACCTCCTTTACGAATTCTTATCATTCGAAATACGTATGTAGCAAATATTACCGGTACCTTACGGCGATACAACTATATATCGCATCCGGACCATCCAGGAACCTTCTTGCTCCAATATCAAAGCAAATATTTCCAAACTTACCCCCTTTCGTCGTATGTAAGGCTTGCGTACGAGATTTCTTATTTCGTTCTCCTATGACTTGGCTCTATCGCACGATCTATGACGAAAGAAGGTCGACGATTCCTAGATGCCCGTAGCCTCCGTTTATCAATGTGGCGCGCTTCACATCATAAATTAGGACTGGGGACACGACTGCGGAACAACCCCACGGACAGACCTCGCTCTGATACCACTCTGTCACACCCCGACCTTACTAGGGTGTGATGGGCACCCGACCCCACAACCGGAGCCGAGCGAACCCACAGACTCTTATTACGCACATAATTTTTTTTCAAATCTCTAAACTGAATAATCATGAAATACATAATGAAGCTTATAAATCTGACAAAATACGTAATTATACAAGGTTTACTACATAACACAAATCGACATATCGGTGATGGAGCCGCCGACCGACATATCATACCCGCGCGCGTCGCAAAGTCTCTAACACGGATCCGAAATCATGACGGACAAACTCGACTCGGCGGCACTCGGGAAAATGGAGCTTGCCATCTCCGCGGAACATCTTCTATAATAACTTCGGCTAAATGCGGGGAGTACTGCGCGGCATGAAACGCGCCCCCGAAGAAAGGGGTCGGTGCGGAAATATATCGAATACGTAAGGCATGCAATACAAATAAACAAAACTATAATCGAAACAGACGGAACTATCAAGTAAGTATATATATAACTCCGAGTACCGGACACGTACCTTTCGACACAATTCATACATACATGTTTCATAAGCCAAAGTGTACGTAAAATAAAGGATCGGCCAAAATACCTAAAATGCTTAATTTGTATTCACGGACCGCATGTCCGAAGAGGTGCGAAGATACGAGCGCCGTGTGTCACACGTCGGATAGACACGAACGTACGAACATTCGGATGAGATCATATATCGAACGGAATATCAAACGTACGAGAATGTTCGGATGATGTCGTATATCGGACGAATACGAGAATGTGCGGAGTGCCCAGATGATATCATATAACGGACGGAATACAGAACCCACAAATCATACAGGTACTGACATACATCGGACAGAGTACAGAACGTACAGAAGGCTCAGAAGATGACGTACGTCGGACAGAATACAGAATGCATGTCAAAATCATAAATCTCATATGTGTTTGACGTGTCCCGGCCCTTCGATGAGGGACTCGGTGAATAGGATCATGTATAGCAGAATCAGATGTCATATATGCAAACAACGTGTCCCGGCCCTTTATTAAGGGACTCGGTAGATAAAATCATGCATACCAGAATCATATGTACATAACGTGTCCCGGCCCTCTACTGCGGGTCTCGGTGAATAATAATCATGCGCCATCCTGGCCACCATCCCCACAACATCTCATCATAATCACATACAGATAACGTGTCCCGGCCCAAGTACGAGGGACTCGGTGAATAATGCGAAAAGTGCGCACGAGAACATGTCGGCCCGGGACTCGGTGAATCGAATCGTATCGTGACGTACACACGAGATCATAACATGCCCGGCCGGGACTCGGTGAAAGATACATTGAGTCGCGCGCGAGCAGTAGTGCGTAAACATATGCATATGAAATCGGACTCGATGAATACATACGCTTATTAACATACGAAGATTCGAACAAGTCTCGGGTTCTTAGGGTTAGCATCGGAGAGTTATAAGCATTTAACATACGAAACCTCTTCGGACTTTCCAAGCGATCCGAGGTCGTGTATGGAGAACATTAAGACTTACGAGAGAGTATTCATATCAACTTACTTATATCCAATGCTTATAAATCACTCTTATGTTTGCATACTTATATCGGATTTTCTATTTTCGAACATTTACGACGGTCGCTTATATCGGAATATTCATATCAAACTTACTCTTATCGGAGCGTCTATATCGGAATAGTCTAATCGAATACCCATATCGGGGTTACCGGATACTTATAGCAAACTCAAATCATTAGTCCAAAATTTCCATTGTTTAACGAACGGAATTAAGACGAATAGTACTATACACTTAGGTCTTGGGGTGTAGTCCCACCTCGAGTCAAGTCGGATAACGGACCTAAAACGTGGTCATTATGTCCTATTAGGTCATCCTTGAAGATTTCAAAACATTCCACTTTCGTTTCCAAAGGTTACGGACGCTTAACCATTTCTTGCACTAAAGTGTAAACTAATTAGTTCAATTCTATTGAATGAATAGTAACTAAATTCAACCTCGGATTTCTAGATTTAGAGTGGCCCCGAGGCACACGTTCAAGCCTATGACGTCTAAGACATGCCAAAGAAGGAAAGGAAAGCCTTACATACCTTTTCGCTTACGCTACTCCACATTCCCGTCCCAAGTTCGCCAAAATCTGCAATTTGGTCATATTTACCAATTACTATTCATGAAGGCTTGAAATTCCAATCTTGAATTTGTTCTTGTGTGCGAAATTTCGGAAAGCACCTCCCGAGAATATGGCTCGGCCCAAATCAACATCAACGACAATCCGGAATTCAACCCGGCCAAACTATCAACAACAATACCAACAACAACATCAATAAGCAATTACGATATATTCTAACATAAGAAATTTCCATTTCTACATATCATCTCAACCTTCAACCCAACTTCCACTAAACGATCTTCACTCATTTCCTTCCTTCCAAATTCATAACTTACATTAATACTTCATACACTAGTCATACCATTTCCCAACAATACAAAAAGTCCATATTCAAATCACATTAGCCTTTAAGCAATTTTTCCAACAATTCACAACTTTACCCAATTCATCTATTTTCATTTGCATTATAGAATAAATATTAATACCACCAATTTACCATGTGAACATTGGTTCATATTTGTTTCCACATCACACACACAAACACACGGCCACCTCCATAATGCCAACTTCCATCAAAATTATTAATCTTTTATTATCAATGTGGAATCCACAACCACTACAATTAGAACATCACATAAAATCAACTTATTTTTGCCTTCACAACACTACACACGCTATATATTACTTCATACAACCATCATTCAACTTCCACATTTTTGTGATTTCTACTCATCCCTATATTTCATAACATAAACAAAATCTTTATAACCTATAAAAGAGGTTGAAATCATACCTTTCTCTCCAAGTTTCTTCTCACTCCACCAAATTTTCCAAACGACGAAACGAACGGCTTATCTTCCGAAATAATTATACCACGTTGAAGAGGACCCTTGAATTAGTAGGAATACATCAAGAAAAATATTTTTAGGAACAAATTTCAAAGGGTCCTTCTTCTTCCTCCATGGCCGAATGGCCATCTTCTTTTCTTTCTCTCATCCGTTTTTTTTTCTTTCCTTTCTCTCTACTCCAAATGGTAAGTTGAATATATAATTTGGTCCTCTCATGGTATTTATTTTTAAGTCCCTCAAGAAAGAAAAATTATGAGCACATGGTCCTTATTCTTTTTCTCAAAACTTCTAGAATTTTTTTTTTTTTGAAGATGACTTTGTCATCTTTTTCATCTCTTTTCCCCAAATTTCTTTTGAAATTTCTAGAAATTTCTCAAATCTCCAAAGATGAATAATTGTCTTGCCTTGTCATTTTCTTTCCACAAATGTGTTTTGGCCACAAATACATAAAGTGATCACATGTGTTATTGCATGGCTTGCAACAAATGGCCAATGCACAAGTGGGGCCCACGGCCACAATGGCTTCTCCCATAAATCATGAATTAATAGAAATTTTCAAATTCCAAATTTGCCCTAATCTCCCATGTCGATAATATTATAAGCGACTTGCGCATCCAAACAAGACCAGAAAATATAACCTCGTCCTTAACGTCCCGTCATTGACTCGGAATATTCAAACGTACAAAGTACGGGCTATAACAATTCCGTACTGACCCCCTTTCTTCGGGGGCTGCGTTTCGTGCCGCGCGAGTACCGACGCTCGGTTTGAGGATCCACCTGAGGCCATCTATCGCTTTCGGGAGTGCTCCTTCTTCGGAGCTCATACATTTTGGTATATATTTTCTTTTGATACATATGTATACTATTATTCGGGGGTACGACGGGGGCCCCGTCCCGTCATATGATTTCGTTGATACATTTAGAAGGCCCGTGGACATGTATGTGGGTTATGGCCATATACGTACGGTGCGTGTATGTATTATATGTATGGGCGGTTTATCCACCGCGCGGCCCCCGCCCGGCTCGCCTATATATGTGTATATGAATATGGTGGCCCGGCGTGGCCTTTGTTGGTATTTTACTCGTGCGGCAGTAAATTACGGTTAGTAAGAAAAACAGAGAAACTACGCCCAAATTTTCTTTACATACTTGAGCTATTATTTTTGGCTTATGGTACGTACGGGTGCCCGGATCGGGCGCTAGCCACGGCTACCGGGGTTGGGTCGTGACAATAAGCCTCGCGGACGCGGGCGGAGAGTGATGATGATGATGACGGGCGTGATAGCACGAGGGTTCGCGATTTCGACATGTGGCCCCCAGGAGTTTTTGGGTCTAAGCCCGCGAGGACCCCGTGATTTCATTCGGCGGATGCGGCGCTCGTTGAGATTGGTCGGGGCTTCGGAGGCAAGTACGGTGAGCCACCTCGCACGGGTTGCGAGATATTGCACTTAATTGGTATGAGTCCACGGGGGTTTGTCCCGGAGGTGAGAATGCCACATTTTACTTGGGATGAGTTTGTGGCCGCTTTTCTCCGCCACTTTTTGCCGGAGTTGCGGAGGGCGAGAGTTGATAGATTTTTACAGATAAAGCAGAGGGGTCGGAGTGTTCGTGAGTATAATTTGGAGTTTGATTCTCTGGCCCGATATGCACCTGCCCTAGTAGCAGATATGGCTGACCGGATGCACCGGTACGTGATGGGATTAGATCGCTACTTGGTTGATAGTTGCATGGCGATGGCGTCGCACGGATATGGTTTGCTCCTTGGTTACGAGCCTATGCACGGGGGTATCGAAGACCGGCATAGGGAAGAAGCGACCCGATAGGGATTATGAGGAGGCGGCCCAAGAGGCCCGGATCGGCGGGATATTTGAAGACTCCCGGCGGGCGCCTCGGCATCGATCCGGTGGATATCTCCCTCCGCCCTAGGCAGGGATACACGGTCTGTAGTAGGCGATTTGATGGCGCGGGGACCGTCGGGACGGTCAGGTTCGAGCCTCGGGTCCTCGGGTGAGTAGAGGTCCCGGTCGACTAGGCCACCTATGCCTAGGTGTTCGTATTGCGGGAGATCGCGCCCCGGGGGAGTGCTCGGGGCTACGGGGGCTGTTTTCTTGTGGCCGCCCGGGGCCATATTATGCGGATTGTCGAGTGGGTGGGCGGTTACGGTGGTGCGGCACGGTAGACGGACTCGGTTGCTCGTTCGTCATCTACTCCTTCGGCCATGCACCGCGGGGCCGAAGAATCACCCCGGCACCGGCGGGCCGCGGCGAGGGCGTGGCGGGGGTTCGGTCTTAGCGGTCCTTCGACCGCATATATGCTGACTAGTCGGCGGAGACCCGGAAGGCACCGCCGGACATTGGACCTAGGTATATTATTAATCTTTTCTGGATGAATATGTGCATTGATAGACTTATATTCCATTATATTACGTGATTTTCTTCTCCTGCGTGTTGGTAAAAGTGAGGTAAGAAAATTCGAGTCAGTAGAATCATTCGAGATAGTCATATATACGGACAGTCCGAATATAGGGAATTTGGATGGCTAAGACGGTAGACCATATAGACGGGGTAAACAACCCCTTTAGATCGGAGTGGGACCAGTATGAAAACTTTCCGAAAAATTTGCTAAGACCCGATTTGTCCTAGAATTACGTGACGAAGGTTGTATGGGGGAGTGGACGGTGACTATCGACATTAAGACACTAAAATGCCTAAAAGTTTCGAGGTAAGCGTGCGGGAGCCGAGCAATCCCAGGATGGGTGACCCCGGGAAGTGTCTAAGTGATAAATGAAAGACGCGTATGCGTAGTGTTATAAATGAATTGGGGTAAGATGTAAGGTAAGTTGAGATGATATGTTGAGTAGGACTAGCTACGAAAGTATGGTTGGGGTAGGCTAAACGAAGCGTCGGCGAGGGAAGGTTTTTATAAATTATTTGAAGCATTAGTGGAAGTAATTCGATTATAATCAAACTACATTTGTTATATACACACCTTTGATTTGATGAGGCTCAAGTCTACTATACACAGTAATATTGAATCTAATTACGAATACGTTTGATACATCCTCGTACGTCCCAACTTTCGATCACGGATACATTCGACGTACTCGATACGATTGATTACGGTTTACGGATACTGTAGATATAGTTCGGTATATCGATTCGATTATAGGTTTGTCCGATATGCTTGCCCACGTAACGGCTCGGATCACGAATCTTTGTTTGGTATGATGTATGATTATGATCTGTACGGTATACTTCGTACTTCGATTCGGATATGACTACGTACGACATTGTCACGACCCGGCCAGTGAGCGTGTGGCGCCCTATTTGGACACCGAAACGGACATTCATATCGAATCATCATAATTTATCATAGCTCGGACGTCATAAATCATTAATTAAAGCGGGCGTAAAAAATAAATACTAATTTAAGCGGTCGCGGATATAAAATACCATATCGAAGTCGGAAGAGCGTGAATATACATCATGTTGCTTTTATTATATAAACGTATACTTGAGCATATGGGCCGCTATGGCCCCGGACAACGGGACCGCATAAGGATACAAATCGCAGACAAAACAAGCATACATAGGATCCTCGACCCACATAGATGACTACGAGGCCTCACGGGCTCCGAAAAAAACATTGCGGGGCCCGGCCATGGGGGGCCTCGAAACCCAAAAAAACATGGAATTTTCCCAAAAGGGCCCGTT
>NW_026720089.1:0-10741 GCF_029784015.1 Lycium ferocissimum
GGACTAATTTGAGCTCGAAGGCAAGTCTAACTCATATGCTACTTGACCTACCTACGGATTCATTCGTAGGGTCCGATATATCGCGGACTCAACTTTCCTTTCTCGCCAAATCTCATCACCCCTTTCATTGGCTATACTTTCAAGAACACCCAATCGTTGACTTGAAATTCTAGATCTCGCCTTGCGATTGTCCGCATACGACTTTTGGCGACTTTGCGCCGTCAACAATCGATCTCGGATTACCCTTGACTTTTTCTACTGCTTGTTGAATTAAGTCGGGGCCTATCAACTGTACTTCTCCGACGTCAAACTATCCAATCGGAGATCTACACTTTCTTCCATACAGAGCTTCATACGGAGCCATTTGACTACTGGAATGGTAACTGTTGTTATAGGCAATGTCACGACCCAGCCCCGTGGGCCATGACTGGTGTCCTACTTGGACACCCATACGTACCTACCTAACGGATCCGATATCCCAAGTAGCTAATCCGTTTAACATACATAAATCCATACGGATATAAGGTGCATCGCACGATCATATATATACATATATACATACCGAAAATTATACGTGTCAAGCCGTTAGGCTATCATAACGTACGCAGTCGCAAACTCGAACATACGTACCGACCGAAGTGACAACCCACAAACCCACACATATCTATGTGCCTCTAACATACAACGAATAGACCGAAGACGGGACAGGGCCCCGCCATACCCAAATAGTCATACATACAGAACATATGAACACCAGAAAAATATATATACCAAAAGTATCAGCTCCGGATCAAAGGGAGCTCTCCAAACAGCAGACGGATGACCTAAACTGGCGGCGTATCACGCGGCGCGTCTGTACCTGTGGGCATGTAACACGCCCCCCCGAAGAACGAGGGGGGTCAGTACGAAAGTGTACCGAGTATGTAAAGCGGAAACAGAACATACATAATCAGAATAACCAGAGTCAGATATGCAAAATCGTAACAGACGGAAATACAGAAACAGAGCGGACAGAATCGGATTCGTAGCGGAGTCAGACTTACAGAGTGTACAGACAGAATCATAAGCAGAGTCAGACTTACAGAGCGTACAGACAGACTCTCAGACAGAACCAGATCTCAGATATATGGCAGACAGAACCAGAGTCCGAATCAGATTTCCAGAAGTGTGACAGACAGAGTCATATTCCAAATCGGACATACAGAACTGTAACAGACAGAATCATGCATGCAGAGTCATAATCATATGCAGACAGACATATCAGAAATCAGATCCCAGTCACATACAGACAGATCCCGGCCCTTTCATAAGGGACGCGGTAACAGAACCCGGCCCTCGTAGTACGGGACGCGGTGGACAGACAGAATCAGATCAAATGCCATCCTGGCCGCCATCCCCATAATATCACATAATCAGATCATAATCATAATCGGATCCGAATCAGATACAGACATATCCCGGCCCGCACATCCGAGGGACGCGGTGAACAATGCAGTGAAGTGCACGAATCACAGAACCTGGCCCGGGCGCAGTGAAGGAAGCATTGAGACATCCACGAATAGATCCATGAGAAACCATATACATACGTACCAACATACGTACTTAGTAAACCGAAATAGTTCGAAAACGATCAAATCGTAGTAATCGGATTATGTCGAACGGAGTGTCCCGAGTCGTTCCGTATATCGGACTAATATCAAGATTCAGATGGGTGGTCATCATACTCATTAGATAGCGAACGGAAACATAATTAAGAGTTACTTATGAAGAACGGACAGAAATAGGACAATTTGAGCCATACCGGGAGTATCAGGATTTTGTGGGCCCACCTCGGACCCAATCATAGTAAAATACGTAAATTATGGATGATAAACCTTAGGGAGTCGTCCGTAACCATCTTAGAGTGTTTCGACTCCATTTATGGAAGTTGCATACATATAGTGTGTTTTATCGACAAAAGGTGAAGAAACGTTTCAATCTTACTGAATGGTTTTGAGCTATTTTCAATCTCGAATTCCGAGAAGCAGAAGTACAATCGAGGCTCGCTTTCAAGCCTGTTAGACTCAGAACATGCCAATGAAAGAAGGGCAAGACTTTACATACCTGGATTGCGCCTTACGCTTGCCAAATCTCACTTCCCGTTTCGTCCAACAACCGCAAATGGTCATCTTTACCGCTTACTATTCATGAAAGTTAACATTTCACTCCCTGGGTTCTTATTTGGCTACCGAAATTTCGTAAAGCACCTCCCCTATAAATATGACACCCCCGAGATTCAACTCGGCTCAGAATAACCAACAACAAGCCAACAACAATACCAACAACAACAATTATCGATTAGAATCGCTTACTAACATAATTAGTCTTCTTTCTTCATAAGGCAACAACTTCAACAACTTCCAACTTCACACTATCAAACTAATGCCAACATTTCTATATTCATTAACTAATGCAAGATTATACAAATACATTCCATTAACATTCCATACATTATTCACGAATTCAAATATTTCCATCGATTCCTTATTCCATCCAAACCTTCTACAAACACAACAAAGCTTCCAAATAACATTGTCTTCCCTACTAATTATTAACAACAACCATAATTCGCACTTAGAACCTTACTTCCATCATTATATAAAAATCATACAAAATTCACATAAATTCCCATAATTTCATACAAGCAACTTCAATGCCAATTCAAGTCATTAAGCCCTTATTTGCATCACCAAGATCATAACAACACAACTAGCAACTAAACAAACTTGAATTCACTCCACTTTTATCACAATATAGCACACGGCCAACTTCTATTTTTTTCCAACTTCTATCAAATTCCTTCCACTTTCATTTCCAATTCAAATTCTACATTCACCACAACTAAATATAGCACAAAATTCAATACCAATTCCATGCACAACCATGCACACACACACACGGCCATGTATATATATATATATATATATACACACACACGGCCATCACACATACCCTTAATACACAAAATTTCCATGCTTTTTAATCATTTCCACACACTACAACATGCATATATCTTCCATAACATAACAAAGGCATGAAATTCTTACCTTTCCAATAATTTCTTCTTGCCAAAACAAGCACTCCCTTGACTTGAAAATTATACCATGTTGGAGAGGAGCTTGAGCTTAGTAGTAATTCCAAGAGAGATGGATTTTTGAACCAAAGATTTGAGCTCCAAGAATTTTTTTCTTTTTCCTCTCTTTTTTCTTCACTTAGCCGTTTTCTCTCTTTCTTGTTCTTTCTTGATTTTTCCTTTGTCTTGCTTTGTTTCTCTTGAAAATTCTAGAGGTGTTGACCCTTTATAATTAATCAAGCACATGGAAAAATTTCATTAAACCCATGGGTCGGGGCCTAGCCACTTGGCCGGCCACCCCACAACTTTGGGCCTCAATTTTTCTCTTAATTTGTTAAGCCCAATTCTTCATAATTCTTATTTTGTAATTTCCGAAACAACTTTCCAAAATTCCAAATTTGCCCTTAGGCCTTCTCCGGTGTTTTCACGTTCAAATTTCCCTAACCGGCATACACATACTAAGAAAAATTCAAACATGGCCCCTTTTCTCATAAATCACAATTATTTCGAATTTTCCGATTATGCAAAAAGGCGGGATATAACATCCTCCCCCCCTTTAAAACATTCGTCCTCGAATGTTAATTCAACCTCATGGTAAATCAAAATCAGTCGGGGAGGGCTACTTGCCACTTCCATGCTTGCACTTGATTGAAGAACTTGTAACGGCCTTCATTTTCCAACTTCATCCACCTTCCCTCGATATCGCCTTATTAGGGTTGTTCGTATCGTCTTAAATCGGATATACGGCGGACGGAATCTTAACCAGAACCAGAAGACCAACGACGTCGACGAGTCATATCCGTGAGTCAGAAGTACAAAAGTACAACAGACAGAATCATATTCCGACGATTATCTTAAGCGAATTCAAATTCGGAGCCAGACGTACAGAAGTATATCAGACGGATCTATAATCAGAGTCAAACATATTGAGATTTATCGGACAGATTTCGAAATCAGAGTCAAACGTATAGACACATATACCAGACAGATTCGCAACCGAGGTCAGATGTACAGACGTATGTCGATGTATCCGCGATCGTGCGTACATACGTAAATATATCGATGAAAGTCATCGCAATCGATGTACGTAGATTTATCGTACGTATTTGAAGTCGAATTTGACGTACTAAAGTATACGGACGGATTATAATCGTAGGCCTGACATATGAGGTATATTAAACAAAAACGTAATCAGTATCCGTACGCACTAAGGCATAGTAAACGTAGTTTTACCGAACACGGGCGTAGGAACGTGGTGTACGTAATCACGATCGAGATACATGGCAATATAGTTAACCGAACACAATACAAATCGCATGCACATATTTTTAAAAAGATTATTTGCATACCCGGGTCCACATTTGGCGACGCATCCGGGGTCCCGCCGACCAGTCAAAGCGTATATGCGTGCCCGAAGGACCGCTCGAACCGGGAGCTCCGCCGCGAGACCGCCGCGACCGGCCGGGCGCCGCATACCCCCGCCCGTGGGGGCGTGGGCCACCGAGGGAGAAGACGAGCCGGGAAGAATCGACCCGTTGGCCGGGCCGAGCCACCTGAACCGCCCTTATACGGGCACTCTCTCACAATATGATCGTACTCGCCACAAAATGGGGCGCCCGTAAGACGGTAGCTTCCCCGACGGGGCTTACCACAGTACACGGGGCATGTGGCCCCAGACCGACCGAACCCCCCACTCATCCGGGCGGCTCGATGCTCGGGAACTCGACCGGCCCCGTACGGACCGCATCATCAAAACGTCGTACCGGCGGACCGCATACCCCCGCCCGACGGCGAGGGAAATCTACCGACCGGCCGCCGAGGCCGTCCGCCTCGAAAATCTCCGAGTACCCTCGCATCTGGCCCTTCGGGCCGTCTCCTCGTCATAATCCCTACCGGATCGATCCTCCTTATGCCGATCCTCTACGCCCTGTGCATAAGCCTGCAACCGGGCGATGTCCATACCGCCGTGCCGCCATCGCCATGCAAAGAATCAACCAAATGTGGTCCGGTCCCATCACGTACCGGGCATCCGGTCCTCCATATCGCCACACCGTCGGCGCGTACGGCCGCAGAGTCAAACTCAAATTATACACGAACACTCCGACCCCCTCTCGCTTTATCCGTAAAACCGATCAACTCTCGCCCGTCGCAACTCGGTGGCAAAAAGTGGCGGAGGAAGGCAGATGCCGGTGGCCCGTCCCACGTGGCCGGGGAGCACTCTCACCCCGGGATGCGCCCCCAGACTCATACCAATTTAGGGCAATCGCGCAATCTGTGTGCAAAGAAGCTCGACGTACTCGGTCGGTGAAGCCCGACTAATCCCAACGAGCGCCGCATCCGCCGAATGAAATCACGAGGGTCCTCGTCGGCTTAGACCCGAAAAACTCGGGGGGGCCACATGTCGAAAATCTCGGACCCTCGAGGCTATCACGCCCGTCATCATCATCGCCCTCTCGCTCGCGTCCGCGAGCCTCGTCCACCACTATCGTCGTCGACACCGGACCGCTCCCTCAACGTGCCCCGTCCTCCGCTCCGGCCGGGGGAGCGGGCGCCGGAGCCGCCGAGGCCTCGCCCGCCCTCATCCGGTGGCGGAGTGGCCGAACCCTCCGACGGGGGCACAACATCGGGCATAGCCTCGGGCGCGGCCCTAGTAACCCTCCGAGCTCCGCTAGTCTCTCCCCCTCCCGCACCGCTGCCCTTTCGCGGCCGTCGCCTTCTTCGGAGGCATCGCCGAAAATATACGATCGTCGGAAAGGGAAACATCCCGATAACACGCCCCAACGCACGATCTAGGAGTCAAAGAAAGGGTAACATAACATTCTAGATGTTCCCGTAGCCTCCGTTTATAGATGTGGGGCCCAACACACCGATAAACAAGACTCTACTAGACACGGCTCGCGTACATTCCGAGAACCGACCGCTCTCGATACCACTTTTGTCACGACCCCACCCCGCGGGCCGTGATCGGTGTCCTACTTGGACACCCATACGTACCTACCGCCCAACGGATCCGATATCCCAAGTAGCTAATCCGTTTAACGTACATAAATCCATACGTATATAAGGTGCGTCGCACGATCATACATATACATATATACATACCGAAAATTATCAGAGCGTTAGAACTGTCATACCACGTAGTCGCAAACTCGAACATACGTACCTGACCCGGTGACAACCCACAAACCCACGTACATATCTACGGGCCTCTAACATACGAACAGAACCGAAGACGGGACGGGGCCCCGCCATACCCAAATAGTCATACATACGTAAAATATGGGAACACCAAAAATATATATACCAAAAGTATCGGCCCGCATCAAAGGAGCTTCAAACAACGGACGGATGACCTAAACTATGGCGGGCGTATCACGCGACGTCGTCCGTACCGTGGGCATGTAACACGTACCGAAGAAGCGGGGTCGGGTACGAAAGTGTGCCGAGTATGTAAAATGAACAACATACATAATCGAATAAATGGCGAGTCGATATGCAAAATCGTACGTACGTAAATACAAACGTAGCGGACGTAATCGGATTCGTAGTGAGTCGTACTCGCGAGTGTACGGACGTATGTAATCATAGCGTAGCGGACCTACGCCGAGCGTACGGACGTACTCTCGGACGAATCCGGACACTCGGATATGTAGCGGAGACGAATCCTGCAGTCCGAATCGTATTTCCGGAGGTGTGACGGACAGAGTCATTGTCACACCCCGACCTTGCTAGGGCGTGATGGGCACCGACCCTCCTCGTAGCCGAGCGAACCCTTAACGTTCGCGCTACTAAAACTTCGCCATTTCAAAAATTTTAAAACAACATGAAACCTTTCAAAATAGAAATCACCGAACCTTTAGTCAATCACGTAATTTTTATCAACCAACAACATCCGAAAATACACACTTTAACATCTATAATCGATTTGCGCTCTCGACACTCTAGCAAAGAGGACAACATCTCTAAAGTCTCTAGGATATACAAATACCATGACATAAATGCCCGACTCGGCAACACTCCGAACCGAAACGGAGCTCGCCAATCTCGCTAAAACAACTCTAGCAAAGTCTTCTCTTCATCCGGTGTGACCGCGTGGCATGAAAACGCAGCCCCCCGAAGAAGGAGGGTCAGTACGGGATATGTACTGAGTATGTAAAGCGATTACAAATAACAACCATCGCTCAATTTAGAAGTTAGAAAAGAAATCACAATCAAGCCTATTACTGTGACCCTCGAATGAGGAAATATAAATGTATACATGGGGTCCTAGAACAATCCTTAAGTAAATAATACAAATGAACACACATTCCTTAAGCAAAGGATGCAACCTAACCCGTGTCGCCTCCGACATACCAATGAAATAGTCCCTTCTGACGGCCGCTTCGCCGCAATAATAATGATGGCCCCTTCGGCACGCTGCCGCTTGCATAATGATAATGATGATAATAATAATAATAATAATAATAATAATAATAATAATAGTAATAATAATAATAATAACCCCTTCGGGTGTGCTTTCGTCCAAGATACGTCTATCTTGGCCCCATCGGACATGCGCACCCCGACGTAAAATGATGGCTCCTTCGGGCATGCCGGTCCGACATACGTCTATCACGGCCCCCGTCGGACATGTCGGCCCCGGCATCCCAGCCCCTTCGGGCATGCCACTCGTGACATACGGCTATCCCGGCCCCATCGGACATGCCACTGTGATACTACTAATCCTAGCCCCTTCGGGCATAATGATAATAATAATGAGATATCGCACCCTCTCGGGAGTGGTTTTGAAAAAGTTTAAATAATAAAATCTCACACCCCCATCGGAGTGGTTTTGTACGCACCCCCTTGGAGTGGTTTTAGAAAAGCCTTAGAAAATAATATATCACACCCCTTTCGGAGTGGTTGTAGGAAAGCTTTAGAAAATAATATATCACACCCCCTTCGAGTGGTTTTAAGAAAGCTTTAGAAAATAATATATCACACCCCTTCTTGTGAGTGGTTTTAGAAAATCGGACTTTTATACTTTCTTTAGCTCTTTAGTGTAAAACAAGTTTCAAGGTGATTCGGTTACACTTATGCAAGTTATAGATGTTTGAACATTTTTCTCAACAAGAGGTAAGGAATCTAATTCAATTACATTGAATGAATAGCACTCAATTTCAAACTCGGATTTCCATGAACGTAATAACCCCCGAGGCTCAAATCCAAACTTAGTACCCCTAGGACATGCCAAAAAGTTAAGGAAAGGGACAGCTTTACATACCTTTTCCGCTTCTTAAGCTTCTCCAAATTCGAATCCCGTTTTCTCCAAAATCTACAAATGGTCATGTTTACCAATTGTGAGTTATAGCTTCCAAGAGTTCAACTTAAATTCATGTTTGTCTACCGAAATTTCGGCACATTTCCTATACATATAGCATCCCCAGAATCTAACTCGCAAATTGTAATCAACAACAATCCCGGAATGCAACCCGGCCAAACCAACAATCATAACAACAATATCAATACTCAACTCACAACATGTTCAAGACATTCTAACCCAAATCTTCCAATTGCCATAAGAATTCCAACAATACATTTATTTCTTTCAAACTCATAAATTATGTCAACAATGGCATGCTAACGATCATCATTCTCATGCACACAAGAATTTATTTTAAAATCATATTGCTCTCCAAAACAGCCCGCAACATTTCCGACTTCCGCCCGAGTCGTCAAACCTTCATTTTCACCACATAATCTACAACAATCAACAACCAAAATACTATATAAAATGAGTTCATTATATTTTTCTAAAATCAGCCCCTACACGGCCCAAGTTCCAAGCTACATAATTCCATGAATTCCGTTCATTTTTACATGCCAAACATATGCAACCATCCATAACAACATCAACCAACACTAAATGAATTTAGTTCTACACGTTTATACTACACTACATATATATTCGGCTACAACATAATACACCAAAATCTCATGAATTCCATTCATCTCCACACTCTACAACACACAAAAACCATGCATAGTATATGAAAGAGGAGATGGAATCCTTACCTTTTCCTCCAACTTCTTTACTTGTCCCAAATGCGAAAACGATGAAACCAACGGTTTATCTTCCGAGATAATTATACCACGTCGAAGAGCGTCTTGAACTTAATAAGAATACAAGAGAATTACAATTTTTGGACCAAGATTGAAGGCTAGGAATTTTTTTCTCTTTCCTTTTCTCTTCTCTTTCTCTTGGCTGTTTTCCTCTCTTCTTTTTTTTTCTTGAATTTTTCCGGAAAGTTTTGAACTCGTTTTAAAAAAAAAAATGAGGTTCCGTCCTTTTAAAAACTGCCAACGTCGGGTTTTGTCAGCTACAAGATCGCTACGATCTTGTAGAGATCGTAGCTGCACCGTAGCGGTACCGCGGATTATTCTGCGCGTCGATAGTTCGATTTTTGTAACGTCTATAATTTACACTCCGATGTCCTATCAATGAACGGTTTGTTGCATTACAAACTAGACTCGACGAACTTCATTTTAGGCTTTTAAAACACCTTAGAACTCCACATATACTATGAGATATGCGCCTCCATAGTTGACTTAAAAATTCGCCCAGCATTTCCCAAATTTTCGTCGAACTTATTTTCTTCAATTTACTCGATCTCGAAATATTCAACGCACAAAATGCGGGATATAATAAATATATTCCAAATCGGACATACAGAGCGTAATGCATGAGAATCATGCATGCGAGTCATAATCATATGCGATACGTACATATCGAAATCGTATCCCGCCCACATACAGACAGTATCCCTATTTCTTTCGCGTGGGACGCGTGTGAACCGTGCCCTCGTAAGCACGGGACGCCGTGGACGTACGTAATCGGATCAAATGCCATCCCGGCCGCCATCCCCATAATATCACATAATCGGATCATAATCATAATCGGATCCGAATCGTCTACATGCATGTATCCCCGCCCGCACATCCGAGGGACGCGGTGAACAATGCGGTGAAGTGCACGAATCACGAACTTTGGCCCGGCGCAAAGAAAGGAAGCATTGAGACATCCACGAACAGATCCATGAGAAACCATATACATACGTACCAACATACGATGTACTTAGTAAACCGAATAGTTCGAAAATGTATCAAATCGAAAATCGGACATGTCGAATCGGAGTGTCCGAGTCGTTCCGGATATCGGACTAATATCGCATTCGTACGGGTGGTCATCATACTCATTAGATAGCGAACGGAAACATAATTAAGAGTTACTTATGAAGAACGGACGAAATAGGACAATTTGAGCCATACCGGGAGTATCAGATTTTGTGGGCCCACCTCGACCCCAATCATAGTAAAATACGTAAATTATGGATGATAAACCTTAGGGAGTCGTCCGTAACCATCTTAGGAGTGTTTCGACACCATTTACGGAAGTTGCATGCATGATAGTGTGTTTTATCGACAAAAGGTGAAGAAACGTTTCAATCTTCGAATGGTTTTGAGCTATTTTCAATCTCGAATTCCGAGAAGCAGTAAGTACAATCGAGGCTCGCCTTCAAGCCCGTTGACTCGTAACATGCCAATGAAAGAAGGGCAAGACTTTACTACAGGTTCGCCTTACGCTTGCCA
>NW_026720090.1:0-10500 GCF_029784015.1 Lycium ferocissimum
CAGCTACTTCCATCAAACTCCAAAACAACTCACAAACATCATTAACAATATCAAAAATACCATGGCCAAGAGATTATATTCAAACTAAACTCAAATCCATGCAAAACTTCCATACAAATTCAATTCATAGCCAATAACTTCAATATAACATCTTATAACCCTTCTACCATGATTCTCTTCATCTTCAAGGCTTGATAAGCCCTCAAATCAACTCAACTTAAGAAACAAGATGAAGAATATACCTTATACTTGAAGAACTTCAACTTACACAACATGTTTCAAGACCAAACTCTCATTAACCCAAGTAGAGTCAAGAACAATCCCTTTCTAGGAATTAGTTAAGGATTTAGTGCTTGATCTCTCTCTTGATTTGATATGGAATGTTTATGGATGTTTTAGAGAGATTAGAAGGTCACTAGGGATTTTTTTTTTTTATGAATAATTGAGGCCCCTGTCGTGGGAAAACTAATTTATAGGCTAGAAAAAAAAAGTCCAAAATGACTTTCAATTTTCTTGAAATTTCAAGCAAAGTACGACCAAAAAAAGCGGGCTGTACTTTCAGCCCGTACTTGGGGTGGTCAAAATCCAACTTTCTAGAAATATCGGGTAAAGTATGTCAAAAATGTATGAGACGTACTTCAAAGTATGGGCCGCACTTTATCCCGTACTTCTCAGAATTGCGATCTGTCAAGTGCATTAGAAAGAGGACTCGTTGTCATTAAATTTACATAGGTTATGCATTACATAATTCCACATATTCTAGGAGATATACCTCTCTAAACTTGGACCAAAAATTTCTGTCAAAAATTCTGCCAACTTTTTCCAAAGTTTCGACAAACTTAATTCCTTCAATTCGCTTGATTTCAAAACCTTTAGACACTTTCTTATAACCTTTGTTAAAATTATCCCTTAACCTTATAAGAGTCCCATAACCTCTCCAGGCTTACGTTAGTTTAGTTACGATGTAGATGACGCAAAACTTTTCGAGGTGTAACAGCATGAATGTTTGAGAGTACAATCTTCGTTTTAATTCATTGGCCTGATATGCTCCAGCTGTTGTAGCTAAGATGGAAGATCGGGGTTACCGGTTCTTGAGAAGTTTGGGACCACACTTGATTGATGACTGCATGACGTACTCCTCACTTCAGACATGTATGGACATTTCCCGCATCCAAGCGCACACTCAGAACCTTGAGGAGCGTAAACAGCAGCGGAGGGCCGAGCGTGAGTGTCACGACCTGAGCTACGGGCCGTAACGGGTATCCGGGGCTAACCACCGAATACCACTCACTCTGTTACTCATCCATTCTCATTCATACTACATGCTTATAATCATATAAAGCCATCGTCATTTGCAATCCATTTACTTTTATAAACATAAGCCCTTTGGCTAACAAAATATAGATGTACACGCATATACATAAAAGCCATAGAACCATACTACCCACACGTGCGTATCTACGAGCCTCTACTAGTGTGTTAGACATATGGACGGGATAGGACCCCGTCGTGCCCAATCATGAATATGTACATATATGCACCAAAAGAATAATCAATGGCACCCTCCGAAAGAAATGGAGTGCTCTCGCCGCCCAGTAGCTCCTACGGATCTTACACCGTCTCCCCGCCACTCCGTGGGCATGAACACGTTGTCCAAATAAAATGGACGTCGCACGAACATTGTACCGAGTATGGGTGAATGAAATAAGCATAATGAGAATATCATAAGTCATGAGATGAAGATACAACCCGCGTCCTTTTTTAAGCATCATTACACGTCATATACATTACATACATAAGCATATCATGTGCATTATCATAACGCATACTTTATCGTATCACATATACATCATCATACCATACATGCATCGTCGTATCAATTATACATTATCATGCCGGTCCGGGTAACCATCATATGCCGCCCACCGCTGGTATCATGCCCGGCCCTCTAGGCTCGGTAAATCACAGGCGACCGTCAGAAGTAGCCGTTGACATGCCCGGCCAATTAGGCACGGTGGAATCATATGCAGCCGCCTTCGCGGTGACATGCCTCTATTTTCTTAACAACCTCTATTTTCTGCGAATCTACCCGAATACCGTCAGCCCTAACAATATGCCCTAGAAAAGCTACTGAAGTCAACCAGAACTCGCATTTAGAGGACTTAGCATATAATTTCTGATGCTGGAACTATTTATAATCAATGCACGTTCGCAGCGACCCTTTCTTGTCTTTATGTGCTCGCTTTCATTCCCGTCACCGCATACCCTTTATTCCGAGCTTCCCCCTTAGAACCTCTAAATCTTTCTCATTCGTCCCATATTCCGCCTTTCCATATCACATTTACTTTTGTACCTTAGTTACATAAATCCCGTCATATCCTTTGATCACCTCCTCACTAGGCTTTGCTCACTCCCATACCAATCCTTGTTATACCCACGTAATATCTTATTCGTAATGAACTCTAACATGTAACACTTCCCTGCCTTGCTCACGATCTTTACTATGGTAGGATTACATTCTGTGGTGTAGGCATACTTGACTCTTGGTTAATCTTACCCTCAATATCACACAAGCTGTCTTCTCAATATATTCGTTTTTGTCGTGATTATTTCTCCCCCGCACTCTTGTCTTAATTATACTATTTCTCCTTGTAACTATAAACTCGTCGTAATTTACTTGCTTATCGGTTCGTCGACACCTCAATATAACCTCTATTAAGATTTTAATGCCCTTTCTAACTCATCTTTTGGTATCTCAAACCCCTATCAAGTTATCCTAGCATTTCTTCTTACCACTTTGATGTCAACTTAATGATTTTGGTTACCATTACTTCATCGGGTTAATATATATCTCTCGAAATTAGACGCACTCGCTACTTAGCCAAAGCTTATCGTTACTGTCGGCGCAACTTTCCAATAGACTACAAACTTTTATGTCATTCTCTTGTTAGTTTTCAGAGAATTTTTGGCAGAGTTCCCTTTGTATCCCCTACTATCTCCAACCTGCACACAGAAAATATCAACAACGCCTTGCGTAGCCAACACACCCATATATATCATATCGTAGGCTAGGGGTGTGGCTTCTTTTTATCAATCGCAATGCCTCACAAGGTGTACCTGTCACCCCTTCTTGTTCCTTCTCCCCTACCATCTTTAATTGTAGGTTTCAAACATGCTTGTAGCATTCGTACTATGCCTAATCATATCTTCTGCTTACAGTTACTGGTTCTTCTTCTGGCCTTACATTTCTAACCGGACTCATCTCCGATATATACTTTCAACCTATTTCTTTACTATACTTACTACAACTAACCATGATAATGGCCAATTTGCCATTCCGTATACATAACTGCTCGTTATCCGACTCTCACCTGCACGTACCGTTATGTTCTATCCTAGATTTCGAAATTCCCACGAGTAAGGATGCTTTAGTCACGGTTACTCATAAATACTTGATTATTGACTCCTTCGATTTCCGCTTGCCTCTATTAGGTAACAATCGATAACGGATGCCCGTACCTAGAATTTAGATAAAGCGTCATGTACCGCATTCGATCCGACTCTAGTCTCGATCGGCGATCTAGAAGGTAAAGTGTGCGCCTCGTCATCATCGTACGCCATCTACTCGTCCGACCTTCACCGTCTTCTTCATCGAATCCGAGAAATATAGATAACCGGCAACTCCCGGTTTACCGACGGTGACAGGGCCGGAATAATCGCAACACTCACCGAGGTGGCGGTCGACATGGTGCTCGCTTGCGTGGGCCACGGGCATGGCTTCGTGGACCGCTTCCCTAGGTACCCTAAATTTTGGAGGAATGGTTTCTGGATCCTCCGAGGGGTCAGTCTCGATAGAATAACTAAGGCTCCTCCTGCTAGGCCCCACCTCCTCCTGAGAGGTCAAACACTCTGGGTGAATCATAGCGGGATCCTCTGAGGGGTCAGTCTCGATGGAATAGCTGGGGCTCCTCCGACTGGGCCCTGGAGCCTGAGGTCCTGAGGATGCTCTAGGGGCATTATTAGCACCCCTACGCCTGAAGTCGCCTCTTCATCTCTCACAAACCTGACGCAGTATAGGAAAAGAGGTCAGAACAATCTTTCTTAGGTTCCGGCTCTATCGCACGATTTAAGACAGAAGGAAGGATGATATCCTAAATGTCCTGTAGCTTCTTGTCTATAAATGTGGTGCACAATTACATCGATAAACAAGACTTACTAGACACGGTCGTGGACACCCGAGGATTAACCGCTCGATACCACTTTTGTCACGACCCAACCACGTAGGCCGTGACTAGTGCCCGAGCCGGACACTCGTATACACTCGATACCTACGATCATACACTACTAGCATGAACGAGCTAATATAAGTATAAGGGCAAAACATATGTAAGTCGAAGCTACCTATCTCCTGAAGAGTTATAACCTTTAACAAATATATTGCGCAAAAGTCATGTAAATTTCGTCATATATACATATATAGGGAACGTCTAACAAAACACAAGCCGAGAAGGCTACCTTCATACACACGCCTACCATGATAAGCATATATAGCTACGCAAGCCGACAAGGTCGCCCCACAAAATGGGTACGCCCGAAACACAAGTCATAACCATATAACAAAACAACAACCACACACGGACCCACACTTGCGACCACGTACCTCCAAGAGTGACAACGACATCATATGACGGAACAGGCCCGTCGTACCCCCGAACGATAACATATGTACATATCAAAAGGTTATACCACGAAACTATGCTCAAATAAAGGAGCACTCGAAATAGCCGGGGTAGATATCCTAGGTCATGGATCTCCGAAGCGTTGCAAGTACCCACTAACGGGCATGAAACGCGGCCCCGAAGAAAGGGCGCGCACGAAATATGTACCGAGTAGGTAAAGCATGAAACATAGTAAATAGAATCATATCTCGAGACAAGGTGAACAGATTCAATGCAACAAACATTTCATAAAACTTGCCTTTGAACATATTTCATCCGTATCGTTCTCATATCAATGTCACTATAGTATTTCATAATCAAAGCTGCATAATCATTCCGTATATAACATATATATAACGTGTCCAGAGCCCTCTAGTGAGGAACTCGCAATTATAATCATAACATCATAAACATAAGCATATACGTGTCCCGGCCCTTCGTAAGGGACTCTCTAATAAGGAATGTATGCCCTCCTGGCCTCCATCTCCAAATCATCACATCATCATATCATCATCATCATATATATATATATATAACGTGTCCCGGCCCTCTAGTGAGGGACTCGGTGAATAGTATAATGGATCGGCGCACGAGAACGTACACGGCCCGGACTCGGTGGGAAGGATATAGCGGTAGCACGAGCAGAGTAACAAGCAACCACATATATATATATAAAACATTTTTGAGACTCAATGAATAGTAAACCAAATCAGTTCTCGGACATTAGCATGTTACATTTTATAAAAATCAAGTATACTTATGCAATTCCTTTTAAGAATAAGAACTCCTATACATCACATACTAGTCCATCATGTAATAAATAACGAGATCATAATTCCACTATACCAACATTTTCAACATTACGGACGAAGAACAATCACATGTCATACTAGAAGTTAGAGAGTGGAGTCACCCCGAGGCTCAGATTATATCTTACTTACGTCTAGGACATGCCAAAAAGAAGGAAGGAATAGGCTTTGCGTACCTTTAGCGTTTAATCGTAGAATAACTCGTACTTGCTGCCCAACAACACTTATCCTATATCAAGATATCAAGAGCTACAGTTAGTCTACAAAGGATTTTAATACGCACTCTAACGCTCACAATCCCTTTCAAACATTTAGACGACGTTTCGTTCGCATTCAAACCAACTAGTGCTACAAGCTAACATTGCTAATTATTCTTTTCTTATATCATTCCAAACTTGTTTAACATGACTTAGGGAACTTGGGCAGTCCATACATCCAACAAAACTATTCCATACACATGGCTAAACAACACACATAACGTTTTCATTCTCGTTTAGCAATTTTCCGGTTTTAACTTGCAACAACAACAACACGTTTAATGACAACACCTTCATGGTTCTTGGGACTGTTTCAACATCATCTTCATTCTTACAACCACCCACAATTCATTTCAGTTTTAGCTTGAATCATTGCACTTTACCTTCACTAAACGTTTGCAACAAGAATCAACATTCAACACACACAAATTACATTCTAGTACCAAAAGGTCCACGGTTGGACTGCCTATACCCTTCAACACAATTCATTTATTTAACACCTCAATTTACATATTTAGCATGCTACAATACACCACAATGCCCATAATAACAACAGCCCAATTGTATCACATAAAACAGTCCATTAGTTCCCTAAACCAGCCCCTACACGGCCTCAACATAACCACATACAAAATTCCATAATTTCATTCCTTTCATACACTCTACAACATTCTAACCATCCTTAATAAATGTACAAGAATTTAGAGGAGTGCTTCATATAATCTCATCACACACGGCTCACTTCAACTTCAACAACAACAATCCAATTAACATGCAAAATTTTATACATTCAATTCATCATAAAACACATGAAAATGATCAACTCTTACCTTGGATACTTAACCCTTCAACTTGTCCTTAACTTGTACCTTGACTTCTAACACTTGTTTTTTCTATCTCAATGGATGCCCCACGTTATAATACACCTTCCTAAGAATTTGAATTGCTTGAGAAACTTAGCTTTTTTTTTTTTTTCAATTGGAGCTGACCCCATTCTCGGCTAAGTATGGCGAGACTCTCCCTCTCTATCTCTTAATTTCTTTTGGCTTGTAAAGATGAAATGACTTAGTAGTTGAAGTGTGAATCAGCCCTTTAGTATATATATGCGGCTCATGGGTTTGACATGTGTCCCACCCAAGTTCTTAGCCAATAAGAGTTGGCCAAATCACAAGTGGGACCCACACGGCCACTTAGGCTCACTAATGAAGTAATTAAGTTCTTAATCTCTCTTAGTCATCCAATATTGGTCAATTAATCCTTATTCTCCAATAATGTTCTTATACCAAACTAAATTCATAGTGCAACTTGTGCATAGAAACGAAATCGGAAGACGAAAACCCTTACCGGGAACCCTAAAATAGCTTTGTCTTTAACTTGTCGCACTTAGCTTACAATGTCCCAATGTAAGGATACGGGACATAACATGTAGAAATGAATGAAATTTATGGAACCATATGTGTTGGTGTTGAAGCCGTGTAGGGGCTGTTTTGTGTAGGAATGATGAACTAAATTTACTTAGTGTTTTTGGTTGTTGTTGTTGTGGATTCTATGATGAAAATGAAGGTTTAATCGTTCAAGTTGGAGTTGTAATTGTTTGTGGGTTGTTGTAGAAGCTAATATGATGTTAATATGGTTTCTTGCATTTGTGTGAATAATGTTGTTAACGTGTGGTTGTTGGTATAGTTCATGAATTTGGAAGAGAGGAATGTGTTGTTGTTGTTCTTGTTGAGTTGAGAAGATTACGGGTTGTATTGTATGTTGGTTGGGATATTTTGAATATTGTGCGGGTTGTCCGAAGTGTTTTCGAGTCTTGTTTGAATGGTCTCGGGTTAGCACTTGAACGTATGATCATTGGTGTTGGTTCGATTGTATGTGGTTGATTTGAATGTAAAGGAAATGTCGTCAAATTATTTAGAAAGGGGTTACTAACGTTAGAACACGTTTTGAATCTCTTCGTAGTTTAATCGTAGTTCTTGACATCTTAATATAGGTTAAAGTACTATTGGGCAGCGTATACGGGTTGTGTTGCGAGTAAACACTAAAGGTATGTAAAGCCTATCCTTTCTTTTCTTTTTGGCATGTCCTAGATGTAAGTAAGATAAGATATGAGCTTGGGGTAACTCTACTCATAAGTTCCGAGTATGATTGATGATTCTTATTCACTTCTTGACGTTAGAAATCTCAGGATAGTCGAGCTATTGCCCTCGAGTCTTTTATATGATTGAATAGTAAATGATGCATAAGAGTTCCTATTCCTAAAGGATTCTATAATGAATAATGTCCTTAACTTTCATAAGCTGTCTCGTATTGATTTAATACATGTCTATGTGGTCCCGAGACTTTCCTTAATATAGTTCGTAATGACATTTAGAGAGAGAACTTAATATGGCTATCATCACGATACTCGAGCGTTGGTTAGTCTACTTGTCTATTGAGTCTCAAAAGATGATCTATATGCATATGGTTACTCACTACTGCAAGTTGTGCATTCGTTATTACATCTTTCACCGAATCCCTCACTAGAGAGGGCCGGGTACGGTGTATATATATATTATGGTGTTAGGTCGTGTTACGTGTTATCGTGTTATGGTGTTATCTTTGTGATACGGAGCTATGCTGTGATACGGAGTTATGCTATGTTCTGGAGTATGCTGTGTTATGGCGCCAAAGACGGGGTGGCGACCATGTTCACCGAGTCCTATAATGGGCCGGATATGATATATGATATTGACATACATGATTTGTGTTTCAAAAGCAAGCATTTTGGTATTCTAGTTATTGTACTTGTTTTTACGTAATTCTTATTTCGGTTATAATCCCGTTAGCTTCGTATTTCATACTTTACACTCAAAGACATATTTCGTGCACCCCTATCTTCGGGGGCTATGCGTTTGCGTACGCAGTACGGACGCTCGTTTTGGTGATCCTTCGACTTAGGATACCTATTCTCGCTATCTTGGAGTGCTCCTTGTTCCGAAGCCTATATTTTTGGTACGAGGTCCTTTTGTTGTATATATATGCTTAGCCGGGGGTACGGCGGGGCCTCCATTCCTCATATTGCGATCGTTGTCACTATTGAGGTCTATAGACATATGTGTGGGTTTGTATATAGTTCTTGTTGTTCGGTTAAATACGTATGACTTATGTTTTGGGGCATTCCCATTTGTGGCAAGCGGCACTTGTCGGCTTGCGTATACGTATATGTTTTGGGATGTTGTGCGTAGTGGCAGCCTTGTCGGCTTGCGTAGATATATATATATATATATACATGTTTTTGAAGCTATGTGTTAAGACAGCCTTGTCGGCTCGTGTTTGCCGACGTTCCCCTATATTACAATAGCCTTGCCGGCTTATATACGATGTTATCGTTGAAAGTGTAACTCCTCGAGACGGGTTGTTGTGATATGTATATATATATACGACGAGCTTTGAGACGACATCATGCCTTTCTATATATAAGTTCTTTATTATACTAGTGGTGGACGATTATAGTTAACGGGTGTATACGAGTGTCCGGCTCGGGCACTAGTCACGACTGCGGGGTTAGGTCGTGACAAAAGTGGTATTAGAGCAGTTCATCCTCGGAGTGTCTACAGACCGTGTCTAGTAGAGTCTTGTTTATCGGTGTGTTGTGCACCATATCTATAAACAGGAAGCTACGGACATTTAGGATGTTATGTTATAGCCGTATTTTATACGTTTGGAAATTTCAAAGTCGGCGTGGAAAGTTAAGGGGCGAGAGACCATTTTCAAAAATTATTTTGATGTACGAGTTATTAAGAATATTATTTATGAACATTGGTAGTATGGAAATATTGGGAAAGGCCATGGGTAAAAAGGGGACATTCGCAAAATGGTTCATGGTAATATTATGGAAGCCTAGGGGTAAAATGGTAATTTCACAAATATTCAAGAAAATTCTTGAAATTTCCAAGATGGCCATGTGATGAATATATAGGGACCAAAGTGTACATGGCAAGAGTTAAGTCATCTTTATGTTTTTTTTTTTAAGAAGAAGAAAGTTCTAGAGAAATGGAGGATAATGCCATGTGTTTATATGGTATTGGGAGAGGTTAAGCATATATATATATATATATGAGGGGGTCATCTTTTAAATCAAGAAAGTTTGGAAAAAAAAAGAAGAGAAAGAAGAAAGAAGAGGAGTGTCACGACCCAACCCCGTAGGCCATGACTAGTGCCGAAAGCCGGACACTCGTATACACTTGTTATCATAGTCATACACTACTAGCATGCAAGAACTGCTATAAGTATAAAGACAAGACGTATGCATATCAAAGCTACCTAGCTCTGAAGAGTTACAACCTTTAACAGATTAATACCGCACAAAAGCGGCAAGGTGTCCATATATATATAGGGAACGTCCCAACAAAACATAAGCCAACAAGGCTACTTTCATACAAACTGCCATAATAAACATATATCTACGCGAGCGGAAAGGCCGCCACTACAAATGGGTACGCCCCAAACACAAGTCATGTCCACACAACAAAACATCAACTACACATAGACCCACACGCGTGACCACGGACCTCTAAGAGTGACAACGACATCGTATGACGGGACGGGGGCCCCGCCGCCCCCGAACAACAACATATATACATATCAAAAGGCTATACCACGAAACTATGCTCGGGAACAAAAGGAGCACTCGAAATAGCCGAGTAGATGTCCTAGGCGGCGGATCTCGAAACGAGC
>NW_026720091.1:0-10185 GCF_029784015.1 Lycium ferocissimum
ACCAACAAAATATTTTTTTTTGGAATGGCTAAAATTGACTTCAATTTTTTGGGTTGGCCGAGAGCCTCCCTTTGTGTTCTTCAACTTTTTTTTTTTTTTTCTAAGTGTTGGAATGAATAAGGATGACTACTTGATCATCTTTTGTGCTTATATGAGTATGGCACAAGTGTCCTTGGCCCACACACGTGTTGGACCAATTAAAATTGACCACAAAATGTGTGGGCCATTTCCAATAGCCACACGGCCAAGGGCCAAAAAAATGCATGATTTTCAACTTTTCATTATTCCAATTTTGGTCCCAAATTTTTCCTAATTGTTCCATACCAACAAATTCATGCACAAGTTATTCCTTAAAGTAAAATGGAGGGTCAAAAATCCCGACTTTGCATCCCGGAATGGTTTTGTCTCCAACTTATCATAGTTAATCCGGATTGTCCCAATGTACGAAATACAGGATATAACAGTATTGTGGCGGAACAATAAATAAAAGGGGAGATGACACAGGAAGCCCGAAAGAGGAGATGAATAATAAGTATCCTACTTATTTCCTATGCCTACGGGTAATCTAAATTCCTAGAGTGGTTATGTTGGTTGATAAATAAAGCTGTATGTGGTAGCTATAAAAGAAACTCCCCGAAGTGCCTATAAGACCCCGTAAGACTAGTTTAACATTCGAGGACGAATGTTTCTAAGGGGGAAGGATGTTACACCTTGGAAAATTTCGTTATCAAAGTGGACGCATGGAAGCGCTTAGTATGAGCTCGGGGAGAGGCAGTAGTTACACAAGGATTATGGATGAAGATTATATTTATACGAGCATAAGAATATATATATGACATTTGGAGAGTGTATGGAGTAAATCGGTTAACATGATCACTCGATGATAGCCCTCGAAACCATTAGTTAAGGTGGGGCCCACATGTCGGAATTTTGTAAAGGATATATTATAAGTGATACAAGTAGTACATAGAAAGTTGAGCAAGTCCTAAGAAGGACTCATATGCCAAATACGGACATAAGCCCTCCAAAAGGACGATTTAAGAAAACGTTTTCGGGTGATCTGACTTGGAGGGGCAAAAACGACATTATAGGTTTGGAATTTGGAAAAACACCAAGAATAAAAGTTGTAAATAATTGGAAGTGCTTTCCCACCATAGGTCGTGGGCCTTCACACGATGTCAGAATCAAGAGTTATGGCCATTTTAAGAGCAAGATCCCAAGCTGCCAGATGGTTCCGCAGGCCCCACATGATTAAGTCAGTGGAACCGACCTAGGGGGGCTATAAATACCCCATCAGCCCATTTTTTCAGCATATTAACATTCCAAAGAGTCCTAGAAGCCTCTCAAAACATCTCCCAAATATTATAGTCCGATAAATCAAGAATTTGACAAGATTACGTCAAATTAGTCCGTGAAAGGTAATTGTTTGTTATACCTCGTACTTTGTACGTTGGAATATTCTAAGTCGGTTGCGACAAGTTAAGAATAAGGTTGCAATTTTTTTCGATTTTGTTAAAAGTACATAAGTTGCATATTCATCTTTTTATCGGTATTTAGTATTAAGGGTAAATTTGGAATAAGAAAAATTTGGGGTTAAAAGTGAATTATGGAAAGTTAGTTATTTTTCATAAAATTAAGGGCTAGAAGTGAAATAAGTATTTCATGAAAGTAGCCAAAAATGGCCAAGTGGCCATGGACCCCACCTAAAGTTGGCCAATAATTTCAAGCTATGGAATGGCATACGTGTTCATCCTATATTTGAAGGGGCTAAGTATATATATAGGCCAAAGGATGACCAAGTCAATTAGTTAGTCATCATTTATCATCCTAGAGAATTCAAGAAAACACCAAGAGAAAGAAAAAAGAAGAAGAAGGGAGAAAAACGGCAAGTGGCAAAAAAATTTGCCATGGAAAATTGATCCCCAAAATTATTTTATTTTATGTTTTCAACTCATTGGAAGGTCGTTAACAACATGGAGTGGTTGATGGAGTAGCAAGAACAAGTGTTAGTTCATTTGCAAACCCTAGCCAAGTGAAGAACAAAGTGGAAAGGGTGAGTTTTAATCCTCTTTAATATGTTATGAATGGTTTGTGTATGTGTGGAGTGTGGAAATGAGTGGAATTCATGAAAATATGGAAATTTAAGTGTAGCCGTGTGTGGCCGTGTGATATGTGTTGTGTAGAAGGAGTGGTTAATCAATTGAATTTAGCATGTTTGTGTGTTGTTATAATGTGTAGAAAATGAATGAAACTCATGGAATGATGTATGTTGAAGGAAATTTGGTCAAAAATGGACCGTTTTGTGTGTCAAAGAATGAACTAATTTTATTTAGTATTTTGGTTGTTGTGTGTTGTGGATTCTATGATGCTAATAAGAGTTTAATGGCTCAAGTTGAGGTTGAAATTGTCATGGGCTGTTTTTAGAAGCTTATGGAATTTTAATGTAGTTTCTATAATTATGGAAATAACGTTGGGAACGTGTGGATTATTGGAGTGGTGGATGAATTTGGAAGAAAGAAATGTATTGTTGTTGTTCTTGCGGCATTTGGAAGTGTCGGGTTTCATTATGTAGTGAATGGGCTGATTTGGCTATTTTGTAGATTGTTGGAAGCATTCTTGAATCTTGTTTAAATGGTTTGGATTAGTACGTGAACTTGTGATCGTTGATATTAATGTGAATATATGAAGTTGAATTGAATATGCATGAATATCGTTGAATCATGTAGAATGGAGTCATCAATGTTAGAATGCGTTTGGAATTGATTATTGATGTTGTTAGAATGGTTGTTGGTGTTGTTGTTGATAATATTGGCCGAGTTGAATTCTCGGGGTTGTTGGATTTATAGGGGAGGTGCTGCCCAAATTTCTGTAGAATTGGGTGTGAGTTTGGAATTGAATCCCTAAATGCTTATAGCTAATGGTTGATACTTATTGACGTTGTGTAGACCTTGGGAGCCGAGGCCGCGTTTGGATTAGCTAAGGAAACAAGCGAGGCATGTAGAGCTTACCTTTCCTTCTTTTGGCATGTCTTAGAGATGACTAAGCTATGATACGTTATGATCCTTGGGGGTAATTCTATTCGTAAAATCCGAACATGTTTATGATTCATATTTGCTTTGTGATGTTGGCATCCTTAATATGGTCAAGCTATGATCCGTATGTCCTTGATATGATTGGATTTGAAATACTATGTATACGGTTTGTTCCGAAAGGATCTTATGTCTTTGTATGACTAAATTTCAAAAGTTGCATAAAAGTTTTGCTTTCAAAAGAGTTTTGTTCCCAAACGATTCCGAAACTACGAACGACCGTAACTTTCAAGAAAAAGTTCAGATTGCTTTGATATCTTCGCAAATGATTTCATGACGAGTAAACACTTTAATTTTCATAAAGCGGGCCCGGATTGGGTTGACGCTCGTCCGTGGGTCCCGCGACTCTCTATGTTTGGTTCTAACGACCTATTTTTGAAAGAATTCAATATGACTATCTTTCCGACCCCGAGTATGATTACTTATTTTCGGTTGAATTCTGAAATAAGGATTTTCATGCACATGATTTTGATACGTAACTATAGTTTCTAATTCACCTTGATATGTTCCCGAGTGATATTCTCAAGAAAAATCGATTTGACTACCGTTTTGGCTTATAAACGATGGTTCGTTTTGATTATGAGTTATGAAAATGTTTTAAACGGTATTTGGTTATACGATTCCTCGCTCAATATGATTTTTCACCGAGTCCCCACCTGGACATCGGGCATTTAATATGTGTATTCCGGAAAACCCGGAATCGAGTGGGGCAAACCTAGTGGGGCAAACCTAGGGGCAGGCAAATTCCACTGGTTTAGGCAAATCCCGTACATTGGTTTAGGCGAATCCCACATCGTGGGTTAATGTCGAGCTCATATGATAAGTTATGATGTTATGATGTGTTACGGTATGTATATGATGATTTGTGCATATGGTTTCTCACTACTCGCTTGCTCGCGCGAGCTATTATTATCTCTTTCAACGCGTCCCCGGCCAGGGCATGTATTCGTGCACTTCATTGCATTGTTCACCGCGTCCCTCACTGTAGGCGGGGCACGTTATATTTACCGCGTCCCTTGCCTAGCGGGGCCGGGGGCACGTTATATGATATGATGATATGGAGGAGGTGGCCGGATGGCATATGATGATTCCTTTACACGCGTCCCTCACTAGGGGGGCACGTTACATGTACATGCATATGATGATTTTACTTACCGCGTCCCTCATTAAAGGGCCGGGGCACGTTATATGTATATGATATGATGATTTTACTTACCGCGTGTCACGACCCAACCCCGTGGGCCGTGACTAGTGCCCTATCTGGGCACCCAAACGCACCTATCAAACGAAGTTACACACGGATGGCATATATATACAAACATCAAACGCTGTCTCAGATCATATCAAACACATCCAGGTATATCACAGAGGCCGACAAGGCTGTGTTTCAACTTTATATAATTTTCAGAAAAAATTTATTAGTAGTTTTCTTTGTTTTACGGACTATCCAAAAATAACCTCGCACGCGTAAAATACCAAAAAGGGCCACGAGGCCAACAAAACAACATATATATATATGCGGGCCGACAAGGCCGCCATGGCGGGTAGAACCGCCCAACACACAAATCATACAAGTCTAATCGAACGGATCGGGCACAACCCGCACACATATATCCACGTATCTCTAAACCGTAATCTACGGTAATTCATATGACGGACGGTGGCCCCGCCGTACCCCGAACAAATATGTACAATGCAGTAACGAATATATACCAAAAGTAGGCTCCGGAATAAGGGGAGCAATCCAACGAGGAGGGTGTCCTAAACTGTGGATCACCAAATCGTGCGTGCGCACTGCGGCATGAAACGGCCCGAAGAAAGGGGTCGGTCGAAATATGTACCGAGTATGCAAGCGTAAAAATGCAAAGATACAAATCTCGAGTCGAAATCGAAGGTAGAAAGTAAATGCATTTCCAAAATATCAAAATGTTACTTCAAAATGTAAAATCATGCATAGGGCACAGAAATATAGTCGCCCGCCCGTCGATGGCGCCATAACACAAGATAACACCGTAAAGTTTCAAATCTCCGTATCCCCGTCACATATCATACACAAGATATCGCCATACTCGATAACACCAAATATAATGTGGAACCCGGCCCTCGAGCGAGGAGCTCGGTGAACCATAAACACAAGATAACACCGGAGTATATCATAATGCGCACGACAACAGAATCGGCACGGACTCCGCGAAAGATATAACAAAATGCACGAGTGGAGTCGTGAGGAATCATATGCATAAAATCATTGTCATAAGTCCAAAAGATAAATAAAATAATCATATTTGAAATCGGAATAATAATCACGACATTTTCTTTCAAAAGTTGTCTAAATTACATAAAAGGGCATTGCGGGACCCACAGACGGGTGTAGATCCGAACTGGGCCCGCCTATGAAAAACATACTCATTCTATATCATACAAGCTTCTACGAAAATTTCAAAGCAATCCGAGCTTTTAAGTGAAAGTTATGAGCGTTCGTAGTTTTTGAATCGTTAAAGAATAAACTCTAAAAAAATATCAGCTTTCATGTAACTTTTGCAACTTATAAATTTCAAGGTCATAAGGATCAATGTTTTGTCATATCAACACAAGAATACGAAGGAACAAAAGCGAATCATAGACATGCTCGTATTGCAAGAATAGAGTTTCCTCGAGGATTGTATCATAGCCTATTTTAACTAAGGCATGCCAAGGAAAGAAGGTTACTTTACATACCTCAAACGCTCTCCAATATGATCCAAACTCAAGCTAAATCCAACCTACGATTCGGGCTGCCCACGATCTATAAACAAGCCATAAAATGCCAAACATTAGCTAAAGACTTTTTGGGCATTAAATTCCAATTTTGCCCTTAATTCTACAGAAATTTGGGCAGCATTTCACCTGTAAATAGGCTACCCCGAGAATTTAACTCGGCCATATCGATCAACAACAACAACAACAACTAGCAACATTAATAATCAATCCGAAAAGGTAATACAACATTACTAGCTCTCTTTTCCATCATTCAACAATCTTTCATAAATTCAACTCGACGACTTACATTCAAACCAACATCGACGCTTATACATTCACATACTAACCCAAACCCATACCAACAATATTTAAAGACATTCTAAGCAATTCATACAACATTTCCAACAACCCAAATTTTTCTCCAATTCAGCCCCCAAACCCGAGAACCTCACTTAACCCATTCCTCGTTTTCAAATCATGATTTGCATCCACAATTCACATTCTAACAATGCTATTTTCATCAATATACAATTTACATTAAATGTACAATGATCTCCAATTCAGTCCGCATCAATCACAATATCAATTTGAGTCAATAAACATTCATTTCTAACATAGAATTCATAACGACGACGACTAAAACATTAAGCAATATTAATTCGTTCATTGTCGTATAATGTGACCCATTTTCGGCTAGCACACCAACATACACATATGGATAATTATCAATCGTTCTTCACCTTATAAAGATCATAATATACTAACTAGACATTAATTCATAGTTTCAACACAACCCAACACACACAACACACACATACTCACACCCGCTCAAGCACCACACACCCAACTATCTCCAACATGCCATATTTCATGATATCCATCCATTTTAACATACTACAATACACATACAACCTTTATACTACATAAAACATAATGAATTCTTACCTTTTCTCTTCAATTTCCCAATAGCCTAGGGTTTCCAAGGATGAAAATAAAGGGTTGATCGCTCCAACGACACCTCCACGCTACTTAGGGACCTCAATATAAAGGGTTTGCATCATCAAAATAATTTTAGAAGAACTAGAAATGGGACTTGAATTTTCTCTCTTGGTTGGCCGAGAACCCCCTTGTGGTGTTCTTCAATCTTTAATTTTTTTTCTAAGTGTTGGAGTGAAGTGAAATGAAGTGGTCATCTTTTAACAATGCAAGACTTAGTCAAGGGTGCCTTGGCCCACACCATGTGTTGTTCCAATTAAAATTGAACACACTTTGTGTGGGCCAACTCACACTACACGGCTAGCCATGGAAAAATGGATGACTTTTCCAACTTCCAATTTTATCACTTTTGGTCCCAATTTTTCCTAATTGTTCCATACCAATAAATTCATGCACAACTTATATCTCAAAATAAAATCGAAGGTCAAGAATCCCGACTTTGTATCCCGAAATAGTTTTGTCCTTAACTTATCATAATTAACCCGGATTGTTCCAATGTACAAAAATACGAGTTCTAACATCCTCCCCCCCTTAAGAACATTCGTCCTCGAATGTTAGATTAATC
Source organism: Lycium ferocissimum (assembly GCF_029784015.1). Lineage (NCBI taxonomy): Eukaryota > Viridiplantae > Streptophyta > Magnoliopsida > Solanales > Solanaceae > Lycium > Lycium ferocissimum. Next base: position 7,390 of record NW_026720091.1, read on the forward strand.
TTACGGGTCATACAAACAATTTGGGGGAGTTTCTTTCATCAACTGTCACAACAATTCATTTATTGATCAACATAGTCAAGTAAAGAAGTTAGATTACCTGTAGGCGCTGAAAACAAGTGAGGATACTTCTTCTTCATCTGCTCCTCAGCTTCCCAGGTCACTTCCTCTCGGTTATTGTTCCGCCACAAAGACTTTTTAACAGTAAGCCACATCTTTGTTCCACAACTTTCTTGCACTCGACGATCCAATATGGCTATAGGCTGCTCCTCATAAGACAAACTCCCTGCGCGGCACTGATATCATCTACATGTGAAAGACTGAAGGGTCACCAATACACTTACGAAGCATAGAAATATGAAATACCGGGTACCGCTCCCGGATCAGGCGGCATATCTAACTCATAGGCAACCTGCTATTTTACGAACAATCTTCGATAAGGCCCAATATATCTCGACCGAGCTTCCTTTCTTTGCCGAATCTCATAACACCCTTCATAGGTGACACTTTTCGTGGAAAACCCAATCGCCAATCCGAAACTCTAAAGGTTGACGGCGATTGTCTGCATATGATTTCTGTCGGCTCTGAGCCGCTAACAACCACTCTCGAATGAGTTTCACCTTATCCACTGCCTGCTGGACCACATCTGGGCCAATCAACCCGCCCCCAACATCAACCAACCGATCGGCGACCACACTTTTCGCCATACAACGCCGTACGGTGCCATCCGAATACCGGGAGGTAGGCGTTATTATAAGAAAATTCGACAAGCGGCAAATGATCATCCCGCCTACCTCTCGAAATCAATAACACAGCCCGCAATATATCTTCCAATGTGCGAATAGTGCGTACTCCGGCCCGTCCGTCGACCGGGGATGAATGATGTACCGAGACTCACTCGCGTCCCAATCCCCGCCCGAAATGATTCCAAAAATTAGCCGTGAATCGGGCACCTGCGTCGGAGATAATAGATATAGGAACTCCATGAAGTCGCACAATCTCCTTAATATAAAGCCCGGCATAATCCTCGGTACCCGAATAGTAGTCCCATCGGAAGAAAATGGGCCGATTTTGTCGTGCCCGATCAACAATGACCCAAATGAATCATACCTCCGTGGAATGCGAGGTAAACCTGTAATAAAATCCATATTAATGATCTCCCACTTCCACTTCGGTATCTCCATCTCCGCAATAGCCCACCGGGCTTCGGTGCTCAATCTTAACTCACAAGTACGGACACCGAGCGACGAACTCTCGTTATATCTCTTTTCATACCATCCCACCAATATAAGCATCTGAGATCATGGTACATCTTCGTCGACCCTGGGTGAACAGAATATCGGCATGTGTGCCTCGCCCATAACTTGTCGCCGCCACTCGCAACGTCAGGTACACACAATCTACCCCTGTGAAATAACACTCCATCAGGTGAAATCTCAAACGGAGTCTTCTCCCCGCGCCGGGCCGCATCTCTATATTGTACTTGCAACAGATCCTCATACCGATGCCGTTTTATATCTTCTCGTAATAGAGGACTCGGAATACCCCAATGTAAAACCCCAACATCTCCCGAATCGCCAGCTAACTCCAAGACTAGCCAATCGATGAATATCGCGAACCATTGCTTTCTCTCATGGCACGTCCGCTGGCCGCCCAGACTTGCGACTAAGTGCATCTCACAACATTAGCTTTACCCGGATGGTAGAGAATATCAACATCATAATCTTTTAACAACTCTAACAACCTCCTCTCACGCAAGTTCACCTCCTCTCGCTTAAAGATGTACCGAGGCTCTTATGATCCGTATAAATATCAACGTGAACCCATATAAGTAAAGTTCCACACATCTTCAAAGTACCACGAATCACCGCGCCAAATCAAATCGTGAGTAGATAATTTTTTCATGTTTTCTCGAGCTGCTTTAAAGCTTAAGCTATCACCCTACCGTGCCGCATCAACACACACCCCAAACCAATACCGCAGGCATCACAATAAATCACATACCCATCCGGACCCTGGGAAGAGTCGACCGGAGCCGTAGTCAACTTTCTTCAAAGAATCGGAAGCTACGCTCGCAAGCATCCGACCACCGAAACTTAGCCCTCTTCGAGTCACTTCCTTGTCAAAGGCGCCGAAATCGAAGCAAATTCTCTACGAATATCCCCGTAATAACCAGCCGATCCCAAAAAGCTACGCAGACCCGCCGGCGTTGTAGGTCTAGGCCAAAGCACTTTACGGCTTCGATCTTTTCTCAAGTATCCACCCTACGCCATCACTCCAACAATATGTCCCGTAAATGCCACCGAAGATAACCCGAATTCACATTTAGGAAAATTTATATATAATTTCGGTGCCGAAGTGTGCCAAGTACCGTCCCCCAAATTTGTCGCATGCTCGTCGTCCAAGAATAAACCGAATATCATCAATAAATACGATCACAAACATATCCAAGAACGTGTCCGAATACCCGTCTTATCAGTCCATAACACCGTGGGCATTTGTCGCCCAAAAGACATCACTTTGAATTCATAGTGCCCATATCGTAGTCCCGAATGTCATTTCGGGAATATCGGCCTTCGTACCAGTATCTGATGATAGCCTCGACCTGTGTCTATCTTCGAGAAGACTGTACCCAAGAACCCATCAAACAAATCATCAATCCCGGGGAGGGGATATTTATTCTGATGGTTACCTTATCATGTTAGAACCCGTATTTTTGTACACTGGAACAATCCGATTTAATTTTGGTAAGTTAAGGAAAAACTATGTCGGGGTACAAAATCGGGAATTTTTTTTTGG